>NW_025766984.1:600000-770000 GCF_003918875.1 Haliotis rubra | reverse complement strand
CTTTGCCTGATAAATCTGTATAGAGGAACGCTTGTCTTTTAGTCTACCGACATTTGCTGTACAAGATAGGAGATCCAGATACTGTTCGTGGTTTGAATCCCATATTGGCCATGTTTCTAGGTTTGTCAGTACCATGCATGTTTAAGGGTTTCCCCGAAATGACAAACGTCCATCATGTCATGGTTTCCATCAAGCTGACATACCGTGATGTCACTGGCATATCAGCAGAAATCCGCTTCCCACATTGTGATCAAGACTTACATCCGATTATGTTGGTCTTCATTCCGAACCAATCAGTGGTTCGTTCAGTCAAGAATCCCGTTCTGACCAACAAATTGTTTTGTCGAGTCTAACCTCCCGTTCCAACAAGTCAGTGGTTTGTTGGGATTAGGGTACCGTTCCAACCAATCACTGGTTATCAATCATTGATCCCATTTCACAGAGCCATCTCAGAATTACAGCTGTCCTACCCAAGTGTTAAATCACTGGAGGTACGATCGTCATAGCGGCCATGTCGGGTATGAAACGGTGTCCCTACCCAAGTGTTAAATCACTGGCGGTACGATCGTCATAGCGGCCATGTCGGGTATGACACGGTGTCCCTACCCAAGTGTTAAATCACTGGCGGCACGATCGTCATAGCGGCCAAGTCGGGTATGAAACGGTGTCCTTACCCAAGTGTTAAATCACTGGCGGTACGATCGTCATAGCGGCCATGTCGGTATGAAACGGTGTCCCTACCCAAGTGTTAAATCACTGGTGGTACGATTGTCATAGCGGCCATGTCGGGTATGAAACGGTGTCCCCGCATCTTCCCTGGTCACCATGGTATTGTTCATTGTTTTTTTGTTGATGCACGTGGGTCCGACACGCCGTAAACTGGAATACTGTTCAAAGCAGCCTTAAACCACACTCACTCACTACTAATGCAATTTATAGTATCCTTTTGAGGTATCCATTCTATTAGAACCGGTAACGAGTTAGACCTGGTCTTCAGTAACCCATGCTTGTCGTAAGAAGCGATTAACGGGATCGGGAATTCAGGCTTGGTTGACACATGTCATCGTATATCCACTGTGAAGGTCTATGCTCAGGATATTGATCACTGGATTGTCTTGTCCAGGCTCGATTATTGACAGATCGCTGCCCTTAAACTGGAATATTACTGAGTGCGGTGGTTTTAAACAACAAGCTCACAAAACCATTCCGTGTGCATTACAAGAAGTTGGTTCATGCTGAGGCAACCTGTAGTACATAAAACTACTGAACCACTTTGCAGGAACAGATACACTGAGCTCCCTAACCGTTCGTTAAGGTGAGCTAATGGCAAGCGCCTGTTATCTGTCGGCCACGCAACAGGTGCTCTTCTCACAACAGGACATAAACTGTATTCTACAGACCTGGCATACTGGTTGCCAACATCTGACACAGTCCACACATATATACGGATGTAACAGTACAATATTGTTAATTCATCACTTAACGCAGTTCACACAGCTTTCACTCTAAAACCATATTTTACCATCTTTTCCTGAATAAATGTAATTAGTTGTTCATTTTATGTCACCAGATGTGGTGTGTCTAAGAGGGCAGTGTGATGAGGTTCGATGATTTGATTGTCACACGCACATCAAGTGTTCTTCAAAACGAAGACAAAGGCGCCGACAGATAATCTTGGTGTTATATTCTTCATATAAGTGGTTTAAGGGTCAGTGGTTATATCGTTCGCTCGTCATGCTGACAATCCGGGTTCGAATTTTACCGAATGATTATACTGCGAAGTCCATTGCTGGTGTCTTCCGTATTTCTGAAATAAAAGCGGCGTAAACATATGCACCTGTTGTCAGTATTGTCACGTTATCGAACTTAAAAACTTAAATAATATCCTTTTGCGATCCCGTTTAATGGTATGCGGGTTTAGACAAAGTTGCGTGTACAGCTCACACGTACAACTTGTTCCTGCTCACATACATCAATACAAACAATGAGGGGAATCTGAGCTCTTAGAAATATCTCATTGCAAGAGGAATTGGTTTAATATATTATTCATGAACGTTAAGCCCTATTAACAGATTTTATATTTTCTGAATTATTCAGTGTGTACATTCCCGATGCTGGGACCAGAAACGTGACATATATTTGCCATGTTTGGTGATGAGTCAGCACTAATTCAGTATCCTGCTCGGGGATTGGTGTTGTTACCATTGTGATATCATTGACGCAACAATGCTTTGTGCTAGTATTTATTTACCAACCTTTATGCTACACTACATGAGGCATAATACGCAAGCAGTTGGGCATAGGCATTTCAGATCATAGTTCACAGTGCACGACTTCGATAGGCATATAAGTGAGGTGAGGTTAGGTGAAATTGGGTTTAACGTCGTGCTTGAGAATATTTCGCTCATATGACGATGTGCATGCGTGTGTGTATGTGTAGGTGCGGCTGCTTGTACTAGCCCAGACTGAAGCTGGTTTTATAGTGCTAGCCCACTGAGATACCATGCCGCAGTGAAGCATGAATACCCCACTCAGACACATTATACTGACTCCGAGCCGACCAATCCTTGTTGTACCCATTAATGCCGAGCGCCAGGCAGGGACCAACAAGTACCATATTTTAATGTCTTTGGGTATGATGCGGTCGGGGATCAAACCCGCGACCTTCCGCTCTCCGGGCGGACGCTGTAACCACTACACCACGGAAGCGGCCGGCATATAAGTGGTTTGGCATAGTCTTTGTTTGCTTGTTCGTTGTTAAACACCGCACTCGGCCACATTCCAGCTACAAGGCGGCGGTTTGTAAATAATCGAATCTGGGCAAGACAATCCAGTGATCAACAGCATTAGCATCGATCTGCGTAACTGGGCTGCGTGTGTGTGTGTGACGATATTGAGAAACGTTTTGAGACACACTTCAGACACTGCCACTCTTAAAATACGCTGTCTAACGTATATAAAATCGTAACCTCGGACGAGGGAAATGATACTGCTCAACCTCTCCCTTCCGTCCACCCATCTATTGCTCTGCCATCATTTCAAAATTGTAAACAAAGGGGAAAATATCAGTTTCACTTTCCAAATGATAAACAAGTGCAAAAAAGGGCAAATTTGAAAATATTTGTCTTAAAATATTTTGATGTGTATTATTCCACGAGCTTCGTAAATTACAGAAAACAACCACCTCTTAATTACATTTCTTTTATTTCAACTTAAACTCTACAGAACACTGTGTGCTCACATATTTTAACAAAGTTAACCCTGTAAATTGTAAAGGAAGTTTACCCGCCATTATCCCCTCTCTAGCCATGTGTAACAAAGGGAAAATACTCCATAAAACAACAGACTCGCAACTGACATCCACAAACTGCGGGTGAAACACAGACTTACGCAGAATTTGATTTTGACGCATGAGGATGACAAAGCCATCATGTAGGGTTTGGACAAACCGGGTTCTATCTTGACAGAAGAGTGATTGCCATTTCTGGAAACTTTAAACCTTATTATGTCTTACTGGCAGCAATTTTAAACATTTTATCATGCTGGGATATGGAACTCTGATCAGTGCTTGGAGCTAAACAAACTGTATACAGGCCAGTGAAAGTCGCATCATCATAATAAATGATGCACCATAATAAATGATGCACTATATACAAACCAATGGAGATAACTCCGTCAGTCCCCTTATCACAGACAAACACAACTGCACTAATGGTCCAAGAGTATGGTCTTCGAACAGTATTAACTTAGCAGTATTATACAGTTGAATACATACAAATTGATGAACCCTGAGATCATAATTCATCATCAAGCTTAGAATACTCCACTTGTATGGGAGAAAATTCCCAGAAACTGATCCCTAGACTCTCTAATGTTTCGTCTGAACATGACATAAAAATATTCATCTGTCCTTGTATACATAGACACAACAACCTATTGTTAGGTAGAATTCGTCAATAAAAAATCATATCAAAGTAAACAAAGTCTGAAAACTGTAGAGGAGGAATTCACACATGGCAGGATGATATCCAGTATATCTGTCATAATGACAAATGAGTAGTTTGGTTAAAGCTTCTTTGAACACAATTTCAGTAACATCCTGACGTCAGCTGAATGCAGACAAAATGGAGAAATTCCACGAGTACAGGTATAGAACTGATGCGTCAATGATCATAATCAGTATAAAGCTGGGACTGGAAACCATTATTGGCAAATCCTACCTTGACAAAAGGACGTTTTCTGGACAGAAAATTCCAGTGTTTCATCTGACATACTCATGTACCTTTTAAAAAATGTGAATATGTTATGAAACTTGCTAGTGCTGTATGTTTTACACTCTACAATACACAATAAAATATTTCAATGTCTTCACTTTTTCGGATCAGAAGCGTAGCGTGTGACATGAACATACAACATACTTGAGATGATCATTAGAGGATCACGAGTCCGTATCAGGGACATTATTAACACTGGTCATTTTTCATATGTTATCAATTAATGATTCCTTATGATCCTTCTATAATAGTATATTCCTAAGGAAATAGTATACCATGTTTAGTCCATATTGCACAACTCTCAAACCAGGCGCCAGACACCTGAAGATCACGTATTGTAACATCAAAACAGAATTAAAATGAAAATATATATAAAAAAACAAACAAAAAATGACCACTGCTACTTGCTTCATCTTCATATTCTTCTATTATTAATTATGTAAACTGGTGGTAGGTAAATAAGATTCTAAATCCTTGCACAACTGATGCATCCTATCTTTGCGAAATATCAAATTAATCACCTGAAACATTTATTTAAATCATTTACTTTTATTTAAATCAATAAATCTATACATCATGGACACAAGCCATCAACGACTAGAATCAGCAAGGGATTAATACAGTAGCAGGAAGATGTAATTATCCTGTCCAACACAATAATTACTACAACCATCAGTTAAAAAGCTGTATATGTAAGTTTACAGAACACAATTATAATTATATGCATACTTCTGCTAAGAGGATTCATACATCCTGAATATACTGAACAAAAACATACAAATTATGATTATGAACAGTTAAAAAATTGGGTAAAACAAATTTCCATTCTAACATGTATTTTGTCCGACATTCTTAATGACCACACAAATAGTGAATTTCAGTATTTTAGAATTAATGTATATGTTCTCATGGACACAGCCATAACTTTAGTTTCTTGAAGTGGAAAGCTGAACATTACATATTCTATATCTTGTCAGAAACTAATCATCATTTCCATTGCAGCTATATCCACCTCACACTCAACAAAAAAACACACACTGTGATTAAAATTTAAGAATGACAGCTACGATAATCACTTTGTGCACGTAGACTCCCATCAAGTCACACCACAAGAATGATCATATCACAACTTTATTAGAAACAACAAAATACTGTAGATCTCTGCTTTCACTTGCTGACTATGTAAGCGGAGAGCCATCGTATGTCTGCTTAAATATAATTCACAGCTATCTAGACGACCTGGTCGTTCATGCTTCACCTCTTTCTCTTCCTTCTACAGTTGATCAGTTACAACAACAGAGAGACAATGAATGCTTGGCAAGCCACATCAGTTTTCACACATGTACAAATGCAGGGATAGAAATTAACAAACATCAACAGTCTGACAATATATAGTGATACGTCAAAAATGTTTGAAATTCTTCTAGCCCTCAGGATACCTGACTGAAAGCTGGTCTGGGCTATCCGGCTAATGGTAATTCCTATCCCTGGAAAGCAGACTACAAAAAGGTAAAACACAACACACTGACAGAATATACTTGATACATGAACAGTATCATACTTCCTTGGTTTCATTGCTTCAGTATATTGTTTATTTGTGTTTATTTACCAGTAATTACATTGTCCCTTTAAGGGCTGTTCAATCATAGAATGCTTGTGGAGTTTCCAAGCTGATACTGATAGTTCAATGCATTGGCCACATTCCACAAACGACTGTAGTGCTATAGTTTGGCATGAAATGCATGTGGACCCGTTTTTTTGTAAATATCTCTTCATCCAATGACCCAATCGATCTCAAACTGTGAACTTTAATCTAGCAATAGAACACTGCCGCTGTTACAGGTCATTGGCTCCCTCCCTCTGCAAGCCGTCTGCGTTCTGCTGTTTATTTTGTTGACAGTGACATAGACAGATTCTTTAATACAAATGCATAAAATCGGTGATTTATAATGTGATTAGGTTGTCTGACAAAACATCCACTTGCACAGTTTGAGATCGATTGGGTTATTGGATGAAGAGATATTTAAAAAAACCCGGGTCCACTGCATTTCATGCCAAACTATAACTGCTAAGTCGATCCAAAAACTCCAAAACTGTAACATAGACTTGCGACATTCATAGCAATTCAGCCAGACTAATGAAAACACCTATATTTGTTCCCATGATGAACCTTTATGATGCAAGGCATTTCAAAATGGATTCTTCAAAATAAATAATCGGCAGTTCTTAGTTCCATTGTATTGACAAACATTGCTTTAACAGTCCTAGGATTTCTGTTATTAGCTCCCCCCTCCGCTCTTGGAATCTGTGACATATTTCTTCCAGAGTCCAGGCAAAACCGCGGCGCCGACGCCTATTGTCATGGCTCCTACCACCATGCCCTGAGCGATGACACGAAACTTCATGAGGTACACTGAAGTGGACATTCGTCCTCGATTCTTATACATCACTGCTCCATATGTGACTGCACCCAGTAGGCCAAGGATTCCTGTAAGTGAATTAAATGTTAAAGACCACTTTTGCCAAAGTCACTCTGTATCACTGGGATATGTACAATCTGTAACATCAACAAAGTAATGCTGTATATATCTTACATACACAGTGCCAATGGCATTGTTGCTCCTCAGATTGTTTGGTTCAGGGGTCAGTGTGCTATAATGACAACACACATGTGTAAGGAAATATTACAGCCACCAGAAGTAACTTTGAAGGTTTTTCCCCAGATACCCATGCAGGACAAAATGGACCTGACATAGGCTCCCTTGACTTACAGATGTTCAATATTCTGCCATTACAAACTGTCCGAAAACATGCCTGGCCAAGTATGAGAAGTAATCATGTTAGAGCAATGACTTTCCTCAACACTTGATCTATCTCATTGACTGTTTCTACCATGTCATATCATAAATAAACATAAGCAGATAGGATATAAAAACCAAAAGGCCACAATGGAATGTTAGACTTAAGTACGGAAAATTCGAAGATATGAAGAGAGGCATTATATGTATTTTTCTTTGTTTCTTTTCATACTATCTGTTGTACATTTACTGTTTAACACATGAAGTGTGAATTTGGAGGCACTATGTAAATGACTTACATGACGTACTTCATTATGTGAAGAAGGAAGGCTACAAACATAGCTATTTTCTTTGAAAGTATTTTTAGGGATAATACAATTCTGGGAGACAAGGTACATGGTTGTGATAAGGATGGTCAGGGATTAAATCCATCCATCAAACCATTTATTTAGACAATAATAACCAACCTATTGGCACAAATGGTGCTTCTTTTGCTTTCCGCCATAATTTGTTTTCTGCCTTCACTGAATCTTCCCACTGTGGGGGTTCCACACGATTTGCATCTGTTGACATGTTGTCTGGCATTTACCTTCAACTGAGAGAACAATGACAGAATGATGATGAGAAGAAAATCACATTTGAATAATTGCAGACAAAGATCCTGACATAAAAGCTTCTGCAGACAGAAAGCACAGTACAGTTTACATGACAAGAACCACATCAATAAGCAGAAAGCTGGAAGATTAGTAGCATTTGATGATGAAAATCTTGTCAAACATCTGGGCACATACTCTGAAAGTGAAATATTGTTATCCGGTACTCCCGAAAAGCCAAAAGGGCTGTTATTAAAAGTTATCATTAAAAGTTGCAGGTCAACATTTGGAAATAGATGTAAGGGCACATTATTCTTTCACGCATACTTGCTCTGTGACAAAAACATTCACCACTTATAATCATGGATGTAGCTCATGGACCTGACATGTAAGCATGTACAAGTTTTCAGTAAGGAAAAAATGTTCTACCTTGACAAATAGACTGTTGTAAAGGTAAAATTTATTGTCAGGGCTCCAGATAAGGGCTGTATCGGCGTATGTACAGAAATAAAATGTGCACGATACGGTAGGAAATAATTTAGAAAACGTAGCAGATACGCACCACAGCAATGGTGTACGGTCTTAGAATCATTTACAGACGTATTTATATGAAATAGTATTGTTTTATTGTTCATGGACCTGTTTACACAAGAGTAGCAATGTTGTTGTGCATATATGAAAGAAACGCAAACTTACTGGTACTCAATTAACTTCCATTAAGTACACTTAATGTACTCTTAAGGTTTTCCAGTACTCCTGCATTGAAAAAGTAAGGAGTATGTACTCCTGATGACTGATGTTGAAAATTTATCTGGAACCCAGTATTGAACCAGGTTAATTTAACCTAATCAAACAGTGAGTACCAGACACAGGTTAATGGGTAGTCACGCTACCTAAGACACTGCAACAGTCTACAAATGGTGTACAAAACAAACCCTCCTCTAGTAATTAACATAACTTAGTGAGTGGAAATGACGATGGACAGATATGCATGATCATGATGATGAGTAGGATCATGATTTTGAAACTTCAAAAAGAATGCACTTAGTTAAGATTTACTGCTTGGTATTACTGACTAAGAACACTTCAGTAATAAACTTTTAAATATTCAACATATTTTTCTTACATGTCAAGTGAATAATGATACATATATTTTATTCACTGTCATAAACCATCTTTATGGATGGCATGTGCAGAAGACACGACACTATTGTCTCATATTTTCCACTGGTCCTTAAGCAAACTGGCTGAATTCAGCTTTTGATTAAATTTTCACTGAGGTCCAAATGAGCAGAATGAGGACAGTGACTCTGACAGTGACACTCTTAATTTAGATTTCAGAGATTTCTTGAGAGTATCTATTTCTTTATCAGCACATATACATTTAAAGGTAATCATGAACATTAAAACTCACCAGATTTTCTAAAAACGGAATATGTAGCTATATCGAAATGGCAGACACCTCCTGGATCTTTTGTAACTTACCACGCTCTCAGTTTGACATTCGGACGTGACCGGAAGTGTGAGCAACTGACCTTTTTGTTGCGTCATTGACCTTCACGTTCACGTGAGCTGGGCCCCGTCTCGCATATTGCAATATAGGCAAGGTGACGCGCGCAAAGGGAGCCGGGAACCAGCTTACACGTTCACGTTCCTACTAAGCTGGTTCCCGGCACCCTTTGCGCACAAACTTGCACTATATGTGAAGAGACGGTGCCCAGCTTTATCTCCTACCCAGAGTTCTACTGCCCCTGAGTGACCTTGATTATGAAAACCAAAGACGTATATACGAAATATTTTTAGATAATCACATAGTGGTTGTAGTATGATCTAATGTCCATCTAATGATGGAAAATTAAATATAAAAATGTTTATTTCTGTTTTAATAAAGAAACGTTTTTGTAAACAACACATGTCTATATTTCCGGACAACCTTACTACTTCCGGTTCAGTCACATGCAATGTTTACGTGAAGAGTTGTTCGATGTCATTTCCATTATGTAGCAGATGATAACATGTAAATAGAGAGTTATAACTCTTTCTCACTCTTCCCTAAAGGAATGTTGTTATGTGCAATGTGATGGGCTGTAATTTCGGTCATCAAAACCACAAGCGCTAAGAGAAACTCCGCTTTTCTAAATGACAAAAAATGTAAATGACAACACAACAGGTTGTATCCCTCGGCGATTTTCACAAAGCCAGTACCAGAATTTTATGTGATCACTGAAAATGTTTTGGAAATCCCGTTGAGGAGCAGTAGGCAGGAGATTCGGTGGGTTTCTGTTTTCAAACTGAGTGATAAAGCAAACTGATGGAAGTAGTTCTAGCAAATCTGGACATCGGCCCGACAAATTTCGTGAAACTGAAAGTGATGAAGAATCTGGCATGATATAGTCGATTCGTTGAATGGTCGAACTCAGGGTTCAGTGATAGATTTTGTTTATCGCTAAAATTCTTTGATTTTATGTATGTGTCATATTTTTTCTGTCTCATTCCAAAAGTTTACGAGCGATTTTATGCTCACACACTTAACCAGCAAAAACCTTATGTGAAATGTTAAAACAAGTGGTCAGATGTCACATTAAAATGCGTCCCCATGAGACAATAATTAGGATGAATGATCACAAATACCCTGTAGCCCCCCCCCACACACACACACAGAGAAATGAGGTGACTTTGTCAGTATTTGATTCTGAAACAATTCTCTATGATTCCAAATATTCTTCTTTCACAAAGATCCAGCTGTAAACATGATAGAGTACAATCAAATCATTAGTATGGCTCTACTGATCAGAAATTGTATAATGTTCTCCAGACCTTAGACACAGTTTAGCTATTAATAACACTTTGCAACTTTTCTTCAGGTGGTCTATGAATTATGATACAATGTATTGCTGAATG
Source organism: Haliotis rubra (assembly GCF_003918875.1). NCBI lineage: Eukaryota > Metazoa > Mollusca > Gastropoda > Lepetellida > Haliotidae > Haliotis > Haliotis rubra. The sequence continues at coordinate 759,434 of NW_025766984.1, read as the reverse complement.
TTTGAAATTTCCGTCTGGTTTGAGAAAGCGATGATGTAACATTTGTAATGATCTGGCCTATATTTTGCTGAGCATTTAGAATGTTACAGCATCTCATCAAATTTACATGAAAAGTTTGCGTTAAACAGTATTCATGGTATTCCCCAACCAACCACAATACATATAATTACTCGTTTGTCTGCATGGTTTAAATCTCATCTTCTCTGTGTTGAATGATTGCTTGTAATGTGGCATATTATTGGGTGTGGACAACAATCATGATAACGCCATGTCAGAAACAATAGTAAAACTGAATGATTAATCTGATATCTCTGAATTTGTCTGTCATCAAATTGTACATGTTACTATGATGGTAATTTAACTTTGCAATCAAATTCTTTTTGAACATTCTGTAAACAAAAACCTAATAAAGCTGGTATTATCAATGTAAATTCTCAAGCAATCCTTTTATGTGTATGATGTAGATCTGTACTTTCTAAAGTGGGTTCTTAGAAATCTTCTATGTGTATGAAGAATTTGATAGTTGAATAGAATTCATTAAACAAACATTTTTGTGGTGACATGTTTTCATAGTATGAGGTTTTTGTGAGCAGATGGATTTAGGATGATGAGGCGAAGGAAGGCACCAGTTTCAGAAGAAGAGAGAGAGCAGGAAGTGTTATCAAGCTTGTGTCAACTGCTAAGGAAGAATGGTAAGTTTTCATTGTCAGTATGAAGCTACACGACGGAATCAGAGACTGAACTGGCTGTTGATAGATTATCATGCAATATGCATGATCTGAAAGCAACATTTGTCAAAGTATGGTAGATTTAGTGTGAAAATACACTGAAATATAAAATAAAATGCTTAATAAATCACAAAAATCAATGAGAATTTCATATGAGAAATATCATATAGCTATTGTTTATCACACAGTAAGCCACTGCAGGGACAATAATCCACTCAGGGTGGCACCCCTCTGGGTTTTTCACCTGGTAATATTATATTCCATGATGAACAAGTGATTCTGTGTGGTATATTTTATTGTACCATAAACAATTCCTTCTCATTTATTTATTTCTTCTTTGACACATGTCATCATATCCCAGTTGCCTAGATCAATGCTCATGCTGTATATCATTGGATTGTCTGGTACAGACTCGATTATCGACAGACCGAAACTCCCTCCCTCATTTATTTCTTAAATAGTATTACTACAACAAGACCAGTGTTTGACAGTGATACCATTTCTGATCATTGCTAGTTATGAAGTGTTTGATATGTGTAGGTGATAAAATAATAGACCTGGAAAGTTGTCTTTGTTATTGTTTTTGTTATAGTCAAAGTGTTATTCCTGCAATGTTGTGGAGGGATTCCTTTTTACTTTGTACTTTGGTTTCATCACTATATGGCTGAAACAATGCAGGTGTGATGTAAAGCTTTCACTCTCACTCATTGTTAAAGGCACTATATCACACCACACTTCTCTAAAAATAAGGGGCGGCGGGGTAGCCTAGTGGTTAAAGCGTTGGCTCGTCCCGCCGAAGATCCGGGTTCGATTCCCCACATGGGCACATTGTGTGAACCCCATTACTGGTGTCCCCCGCCGTGATATTGCTGGAATATTGCTAAAAGCGGCGTAACACTAAACTCAGTCAGTCAGTCAGTCTAAAAATACATAATGCATTTCTCTCAATACTACTATCAGCCCATAGAGTTATGTCCCTTGGAACGCTCTACAAATATCCTACGCACAACTTGTGATTGAAACCAGTTCAGCAAACACCGACAATACAGCATGCGACAGATTTCGATGTCCAGAGCAATTGTTTTCTTTCCATATATGACAAGTGTTCTCTGTTTGGAAGCAGTTTCAGTTATTGATTTCAGGCAAGTCATATGGGATAATAAGTCTTTTATTGCATCAATAGGAAGCGAGTGCATATTAGGGCTGCGCAATATAACCGGTTTACCGGTATTTACCGGTTCAGACATGAAAACGATACGTATTGCGATACGCTGATCGAAAACCGGTATTTTGCCATGCATTCGGAAAACTTCGTAACACTCGGAAATCTTCGGATATTTCCTTATTTCATTTGTGCCAAATATTATTCACATTTCTATTTTATCATGATGAAAAGTTGTTATTAAAGCTTAATCAAGCATAGTGATTTTGCTGTGTTTTTGCTGTATAAATCAAGCATTAACTCGATTATAAGTAGTTTTTTGTTTAAAAATACTTCATGCAATATATTGCAATACATATCGCAATAAATGCTTTCACATCACAATATATCGCAATATGAAAATTCTCTGCAATACCCACCCCTAGTGCATATGCCCCAATATATATAATATAGGCCAAAATATTGTCGGAAATGTGTGACATTGTGCCTTTAATGATGCCACTTAGTGATTTAAGACCTAATTCAGGAGCAGGATGCAGATACACTTGCCAATAGTAACCATACTACTTATGCTTCCGTCTGGCGCTCGGCATTAATGGGTACAACAAGGACTGGTCGGCTCGGAGTCAGTATAATGTGTCTGAGTGGGGTATTCATGCTTCACTGCGGCATGGTATCTCAGTGGGCTAGCACTATAAAACCAGCTTAAGTGTGGGCTAGTACAAGCAGCCGCACATACACATACACACGCATGCACGTCGTCATATGAGCGAAATATTCTCACACACGACGTTAAACCCAATTTCACCTCACCTCACCTCACCTCACCTCACCTCACCTCACCTCACCTCACCTCACCTCACCTCACCTCACCTCACCTCACCTCACCTCACCTCATCCTCACCTCACCTCACCTCACCTCACCTCACCTCACCTCCACCCCATCACCTCCACCTCACCTCACCTCACCTCCTCACCTCCTCACCCCACCTCACCTCACCTATCCTCATCCTTCCAGGATCCTCACCCCACCTCACCTCTCCTCACCTCTCCTATGCTTCCAGGAGACAAGATTCTGCAGGGTGAGGGGAAGCTGTCCCTCACTACACAAAGTCTGGGAATGCTGGGAACGTCCATGCGTCGACTGAGTGACACGGAGAGTATGGGACTGGCAGCATCGGCAGCAACGTTCAACAAGATCAACAGGCAGGCCGCTGCCTGGAAACAGGATGTGGAATTCCTGCGGGATTTTATATCTAAAACTTTGGCCATCAAAGTGAGTTTGTCATGGAACAAGTACCAAGTATATTAGTAAACATGATATTGGAACAGATCTGTTGAGATTTGTCTGCACTATGTTAGAATCATACTGTTTGTCATCTTGTGATCTTGGTGAACAGGCGAATATCTTTTTTGTATGAAATGTCTATATTATGGGAATGGAGGGGTATCTCAGGGGGGCAAACCATTTGCTTGTCATGTCAAAGGATAGGTTCACCACTTTTGTCTACAAAATCCTCAAAATGTCCTGTTGTCATTTGTCCGTGGTAAAATCACAAAGCCGTAATGTCACTTGTATTTCCAGCTGATGCATGGCTCGAATACAATGCAGGGTGCAATTCAGATACATCGGTTCCGCAGCTTGACTTTGTTGGAGGTGAAGAAGGTCCCCATCCATATGATAGAGGGCTTGCAGGTCCTGCGGGGGCAGCTGCATACCGTCATCGTGTCCCGCAGCCTCATGCATCTGCAGGTTAGTAGCAGTGATAGCAGCAACATCAGTAGTGTTGTAAATAGTAGTGATAGCAGCAACATCAGTAGCATTGCAAATAGCAGTGATAGCAGCAACATCAGTAGTGTTGTAAATAGCAGTGATAGCAGCAACATCAGTAGTGTTGTAAATAGTAGTGTTAGTAGCAACATCAGTAGTGTTGTAAATAGCAGTGATAGCAGCAACATCAGTAGTGTTGTAAATAGCAGTGATAGCAGCAACATCAGTAGCATTGCAAATAGCAGTGTTAGTAGCAGTATCAGGTTGTGTGGTAGTGGTTAAAGCGTTTGCTCGTCACGCCAAAGACCCGCATTCTATTCCCCACATGGACATAATATGTGAAGCCCATTTCTGGTATCCGCCTGATATTACTGGAATATTGCTAAAAGCGACGTAAAACTAAACTCACTCACTAGTAACAGCTTCGTAGGATTGTGAATAGAATAGTCAGTGGCAGCATTAGTAGCGTAGTAAATGGCAGTGTTAGCAGCAACTTCAGCATTGTAAGTAGTAGTGTCAGTAGCAGCATCAGCAACATTGGTCTGGTGGTCAATCACAGCTGTATTTAATAGTAGCAGCAACAATCATGTCAGTATTAATGTCAGTGTCAGTTGTACCCTGTGAGTAGCAGCAGTAATAGCAGTCTTAGTAGCAGTGTTTGTAGCTGTAATTTAAACAATGTTAATTGCACCATTAGTAGCATTTAGAGTAGGACTAGTAGCAGTATTAGTAGCAGCAACATTCATATGTCAGTCTTAGTAGCAGTGTTTGTAGCTGTAATTTAAGCAATGTTAGTTGCACCATTAGTAGCATTTAGAGTAGGACTAGTAGCAGCATTAGTAGCAGCAACATTCATATGTCAGTCTTAGTAGCAGTGTTTGTAGCTGTAATTTAAGCAATGTTAGTTGCACCATTAGTAGCATTTAGAGTAGGACTAGTAGCAGTATTAGTAGCAGCAACATTCATATGTCAGTCTTAGTAGCAGTGTTTGTAGCTGTAATTTAAGCAATGTTAGTTGCACCATTAGGAGCATTTAGAGTAGGACTAGTAGCAGTATTAGTAGCAGCAACATTCATATGTCAGTCTTAGTAGCAGTGTTTGTAGCTGTAATTTAAGCAATGTTAGTTGCACCATTAGTAGCATTTAGAGTAGGACTAGTAGCAGTATTAGTAGCAGCAACATTCATATGTCAGTCTTAGTAGCAGTGTTTGTAGCTGTAATTTAAGCAATGTTAGTTGCACCATTAGAGCATTTAGAGTAGGACTAGTAGCAGTATTAGTAGCAGCAACATTCATATGTCAGTCTTAGTAGCAGTGTTTGTAGCTGTAATTTAAGCCAATGTTAGTTGCACCATTAGGAGCATTTAGAGTAGGACTAGTAGCAGTATTAGTAGCAGCAACATTCATATTTCAGTCTTAGTAGCAGTGTTGGTAGCTGTAATTTAAGCAATGTTAGTTGCACCATTAGTAGCATTTAGAGTAGGACTAGTAGCAGTATTAGTAGCAGCATTTCATTATGTAGCAGCAGTGTTTGTAGCTGTAATTTAAGCAGGTTAGTTGCACCATTAGTAGCATTTAGAGTAGGACTAGTAGCAGTATTAGTAGCAGCATTAGTAGCAGCATTAGTAGCAGCATTAGTAGCAGCATTAGTAGCATTTAGAGTAGGACTAGTAGCAGCATTAGTAGCAGCATTAGTAGCAGCATTAGCAAAGCAGCTGCATTAGTAGCATTTTAGAGTAGGACTAGTAGCAGTATTAGTAGCAGCAACATTCATAGTCAGTCTTAGTAGCAGCATTAAGTAGCAATGTTAGTTGCAGCATTAGTAGCATTTAGAGTAGGACTAGTAGCAGTATTAGTAGCAGCATTAGTAGCATTCAGTCTTAGTAGTGGGACTAGTAGCAGTATTAGTAGCAGCATTAGTAGCAGCATTAGTAGCATTTAGAGTAGGACTAGTAGCAGTATTAGTAGCAGCATTAGTAGCAGCATTAGTAGCATTTAGAGTAGGACTAGTAGCAGTATTAGTAGCAGCATTAGTAGCAGCATTAGTAGCATTTAGAGTAGGACTAGTAGCAGTATTAGTAGCAGCATTAGTAGCAGTATTAGTAGCAGCATTAGTAGCAGCATTAGTAGCATTTAGAGTAGGACTAGTAGCAGTATTTGTAGCAGCATTAGTAGCAGCATTAGTAGCATTTAGAGTAGGACTAGTAGCAGTATTTGTAGCAGCATTAGTAGCAGCATTAGTAGCATTTAGAGTAGGACTAGTAGCAGTATTAGTAGCAGCATTAGTAGCAGCATTAGTAGCATTTAGAGTAGGACTAGTAGCAGTATTTGTAGCAGCATTAGTAGCAGCATTAGTAGCATTTAGAGTAGGACTAGTAGCAGTATTAGTAGCAGCATTAGTAGCAGCATTAGTAGCATTTAGAGTAGGACTAGTAGCAGCAATGTTCACAGCAGCATTAGGAGTAGCATCACTAAGAATGTTACCATCATCAGTTGCAGTGTTAGTAATGGTATTTAAAGCTGCATTAATCCCAGTGTTTGCAGCAGTGTGAGTGCCACAGTGTGAGTGAGAACAGGAGAGATTGTCACTGCTACTGTGTTATCAGAAATGTAGACAGCTAATGGTATTCAGTTGTTTTCTTCACATGTGACATGATCCTTAATGAAATTGTTCAGTTCAAGAAGATTCCTCTGGAGGACTAGGATGCATGCTTGATCTTGATCTTACAATATATTTGTTTTGTAAAATATTTGTGGGCAACTCATTTGAGTTGGTGTTTATTTTCTGAAATCTTGTAATTCACAGGAGCTGTTCGAGACGTGTGGTGGAGACATGAGTGCTCCCATGTCCTGGCCACACCTCAAGTCCGCATCTGTCAGCTTTAACGGCATTCAGAGTCTGGATGGATCACTTGTAAGTTGTTGACAAGTTGGTGTTGTTGTAGTTTTAACATGCAGCTGGTAACTTCCTGGCATTTACCCTCAATAGTGTTCTCTATGTCAGTGTAGAGAGATGTTGTGTTTATATGATTGGTACACCTACAGAATAGCGGATACATATCAGCTATATTGTTTAGTGTCACATCAGCCTATCCCTAAACCTTACCCTAAACCTTACCCTAAACCTTACCCTACCCTAAACCTTACCCTAAACCTTACCCTAAACCTTACCCTTACCCTAAACCTTACCCTAAACCTTACCCTTACCCTAAGCCTCATTCTCTTCCCACAGAGGTTACTCCTGTCATATCTTCCTACATAACCTCTGTTCTAATACGGCCCTTTCATGGTGTGAGCGTTCAAGACTCGTGATTGGAGACAATCAGATTTAGTTGTGCAATCAGCGACGTTGTTTCAAAAGTGATCATTCGCAAGGCCTCGGTAATTTCCGTATGCTTCGAGAAAACTAAACTTCTTCCCCTGCGCGATGCGCAAACGTTTCTTCTAGACAGAACTCAGTCATGTTATGGCGGATCAGTGGCATCTCCATCGCCCTCGTTGACAACGGACAAGCTAGCCATTAAACGTCTTGTGTGTAACATCAACACAAGTCACCGGCAGATGGGGGATATTTGTGGCCCCACATTTGCTTGTGTTAGTTAAGTTGAATCTAAGTCGATGTAACAGGCTTTCTGATTGGATGGAAAGAAGGGAGATAATTCGTGTTGCGATCTTTTGCCGCTAGGGGATTTTACGAGAACCGGGAAATATGGCCGTATTAGAACAGAGGTTACGTAGGAAGATATGACAGGAGTAACCTCTGTGGGAAGAGAATGCCTAAACCTAAACCTAACCCTAAACCTTACCCTAAACCTTACCCTTACCCTAAACCTAACCCTAAACCTAACCCTAAACCTAACCCTAAACCTAACCCTAAACCTTACCCTAAACCTTACCCTAAACCTAACCCTAAACCTTACCCTAACCCTAAGTAAATTCACGTGCTTTCAAAGCTGGTGGAAGGTATCCGGTATTCTGTAATCTTACCATAGGATTCACATCATTTACATCACAGGAATGTCTGAATTTGCAACCTCCTACCAAGTGGTACTAAGCTGTTTTGTAAAGGATGAATGGATGCCTGGGCTTCTATTGTTAAATTATTCTAATTTCAGAGATTACTGCCATGCTTGGAGGAGTTCGATGTGAGCCACAACCAACTGGATAGGGCAGACAAGAACCTGGAGGTAGGTGTCCTGAAGTCACTATCTTACAGCAATATCAATGTATTATCTCATGTTATAAGTATTGATAGATACTGAAATGAAATTGATTAAGCCCCAATTTGGCATGATTTGAGAATGGCCATCATCTTTGTATGAAGTTCTTGGTTTGTAAGATGGATGTGGCATGAGACTATGTGTCTGTTGGCTGATATGCCAGTCAAGTGTGTGGCTGTAATCTGTTGTGTCTGATGTGCCAGTAGACTTTGGTGTCTGATGTGCCAGTAGACATTAGTGTGTCATGTGCCAATAGACTGTGTCTGATGTGCCAGTAGACTCTGCATCTGATGTGCTAGTAGACTGTGTGTCTGATGTGCGAGTTAACTGTGTCTGATGTGCCAGTAGACTGTGCCTGATGTGCCAGTAGACTGTCTGATGTGCTAGTAGACTGTGTGTCTGATGTGCCAGTGGACTTTGGTGTGTGATGTGCCAGTAGACTGTGTGTCTGATGTGCCAGTAGACTGTGTGTCTCATGTGCCAGTAGATTGTGCATCTCATGTGCCAGTAGACTGTGTTTGATTTGCCAGTAAACTGTGCATCTGAAGTGCCAGTTAACTGTGTGTCTGATGTGCCAGTAGACTGTGTATCTGATGTGCCAGTAGACTGTGTCTCATGTGCCAGTAGACTTTGGTGTGTCATGTGCCAGTAGACTGTGTCTGATGTGCTAGTAGACTGTGCATCTGATGTGCGAGTTAACTGTGTCTGATGTGCCAGTAGACTGTGTCTGATGTGCCAGTAGACTGTCTGATGTGCTAGTAGACTGTGTGATGTCTAGACTGTGTGTCTGAGCCTAGAAGACTTTGTCTGATGTGCCAGTAGACTGTGTGTCTGATGTGCCTGTAGACTGTGTGTCTTGTGCATGTAGACTGTGTCTGATGTGCCTGTAGACTGTTTAAACTTGCGTAGATTGTGTCTCATGTGCCTGTAGACTGTTTCGCATGTAGACTGTGTCTGTGTGTCTGATGTGCCTATAGACTGTGTTCGGCATGTAGACCGCGTGTCTGTGTGTCTGAAGTGCCTGTAGACTGTGTTTCGGCATGTAGACTGTGTCTGAAGTGCCTGTAGACTGTGTTTCGGCATGTAGACTGTGTCTGATGTGCCTGTAGACTGTGTTTCGGCATGTAGACTGTGTCTGTGTGTCTGAAGTGCCTGTAGACTGTGTTTCGGCATGTAGACTGTGTCTGATGTGCCTGTAGACTGTGTTTGGCATGTAGACTGTGTCTGATGTGCCTGTAGACTGTTTCTGCTTGTAGATTGTGTCTCTACCTGTAGACTGTGTTTAGGCATGTAGACTGTGTCTGTGTGTCTGAAGTGCCTGTAGACTGTGTTTCGGCATGTAGACTGTGTCTGTGTGTCTGAAGTGCCTGTAGACTGTGTTTCGGCATGTAGACTGTGTCTGAAGTGCCTGTAGACTGTTTCGGCATGTAGACTGTGTCTGATGTGCCTGTAGACTGTTTGCATGTAGACTGTGTCTGGTGTATGTAGACTGTGTTTTGGCATGTAGACTGTGTCTGTGTGTCTGAAGTGCCTGTAGACTGTGTTTCGGCATGTAGACTGTGTCTGAAGTGCCTATAGACTGTGTTTCGGCATGTAGACTGTGTCTGAAGTGCCTGTAGACTGTGTTTGGCATGTAGACTGTGTCTGAAGTGCCTGTAGACTGTGTTTCGGCATGTAGACTGTGTCTGAAGTGCCTGTAGACTGTGTTTCGGCATGTAGACTGTGTCTGAAGTGCCTGTAGACTGTGTTTCGGCATGTAGACTGTGTCTGTGTGTTTCAGTACCTGACAGAGCTGCAGCGACTCAACCTGGGCTACAACTGCCTCTCGTCACTACCCACCTTCTCCATCACCTGCAAGGCCAAGCTCAGAACCCTTGTCATCAAGAATAACAATCTGGATAACATTACAGGTTGGTTTAACCTTAAAGTTGAAATAACAAATCTACTTCTAATAATTACTATAATAGTGAAATGCAAGGCTACCTATTTTCAAAATTGGAATGGATATGAGTAGACACAGTTCTTCTCTTGCAGTGCTGAATTTCCTGTTGTATTATTGAGATATATGATCATATGTATTGTCTGTACAGGCGTGGAGGAGTTGACTGCCCTCCAGGAGCTGGACGTGTCTGAGAACTGCATCGCCGACCATCAGTGCCTGCAAGCTCTCTCCAGCCTCCTCCTGATGTACAGGGTAAGGGCTTCCTGCTCTAGTACCATACATACTGCAGGGTAAGGGCTTCCTGCTCTAGTACCATACATACTGCAGGGTAAGGGCTTCCTGCTCTAGTACCATACATACTGCAGGGTAAGGGCTTCCTGCTCTAGTACCATACATACTGCAGGGTAAGGGCTTCCTGCTCTAGTACCATACATACTGCAGGGTAAGGGCTTCCTGCTCTAGTACCATACATACTGCAGGGTAAGGGCTTCCTGCTCTAGTACCATACATACTGCAGGGTAAGGGGCTTTCCTGCTCTAGTACCATACATACTGCAGGGTAAGGGCTTCCTGCTCTAGTACCATACATACTGCAGGGTAAGGGCTTCCTGCTCTAGTACCATACATACTGCAGGGTGGGGCTTCCTGCTCTAGTACCATACATACTGCAGGGTAAGGGCTTCCCTGCTCTAGTACCATACATACTGCAGGGGTAAGGGCTTCCTGCTCTAGTACCATACATACTGCAGGGTGGGGCTTCCTGCTCTAGTGCCATACATACTGCAGGGTAAGGGCTTCCTGCTCTAGTGCCATACATACTGCAGGGTAAGGGCTTCCTGCTCTAGTACCATACATACTGCAGGGTAAGGGCTTCCTGCTCTAGTACCATACATACTGCAGGGTAAGGGCTTCCTGCTCTAGTACCATACGTACTGCAGTTCTGCATGAACAGAGTTTCTGTAGGGTTAGGTATTGAGTTTACTTTCACTGGTCCAAAAATCTCATCTGCTTCAGAGTTGCTATCTACCTATAGGTTGAAGGTGTTGTTCACTAGGCACTGCGGGGCTTGATTTAAGCAATTAGAACTTGCTCTGGTACAAACTGAAACTGCAACATGCATCCACATATACATATGAACTTGCACCTACTGCATGTTGATATGTTGCTGTTAATACAACACACTTCAACTGGAAAACAGAATGATGAGGAACTGGCTTGGAGCAGTGGCTCTGATGACTGATTAAATGACTGTTACTGTTAATGTCATGAAATTGTATGAAGTGACATAAAATGTCATAACCAGTATTAATTTGTTATATTTTTCCTTATCCTGACTCATGCTCTTTTGCTTGTCTTCTTCTTCTTGCGAACATAGTGGAACACTTGTATCTCCCTAATTGAAGCTCCCTTCAATGTAAAATCACTAATTAATACTCACCAAGAGTTGCCTCCCTCTTCCCAAACTCTCTCCTTCTTCAGCCCAGTGAGCAGGAAGGCTCTTGTGTCTCCCTACACACTATATCCTTTGATTATTCTTAGGAGTTACCTCTTATAGTCTTCATGAGGCTGTCTACTCTCTGCAACAATTATGTATTGATATTTATTCTTAATTCTGCTGTTTATTCGGGGACCGCGTGATTGTTCAAAGCAAGCAGCTGATGAAAATCTGTACTGTTTGTAGATTACGCTGCTGTGATCTGCTCTAGCCTACACACCATGTCCTTTTCTTTATTGCTTAGTTAATAATTTGTCTAATTCTGCATTTAAATATTATCTTTCTATGAGACGCGCGATCAGAGGTGTAGCTAGCCATATCCTTCGGAACAATTGACATAAAATGTGTAATTGATAATTTATTCCTTATCCCTAATTCTTTTTGCTTGTCTCTTCTGTTTATTGGAACACTTGTATCTCCCTAATTGAAGCTCCCTTCAATGTAAATTAATTTACTCACCAGAGTTTCCCGTTGATGAAAATCTGCTTACTCCTTCTTGTAGATTGACGCTTTTTCTGCTGCTGATTATTCTGCATTTACCTCTTATGTCCCTATTGAGCTGTACTGCAACCATGTAATTCTGCGTTTTCACGGACGCCGATTGTTGCAGTTTCACGTTACTGTAATAATTTGTCTAATTCTGCATTTAATATTAGCTGTACTGCAAATATTATCTTTTGCGTCTTAATAATTTGTCTAATTCTGCATTTAACAAATATTATCTTTGCGCCTTGATAGCGCATCAGATAGGTCACGCATACAGTTTAGCCATGGCCAATACGCCGGAACCCCTCGCCAGTCAACTGCTGTCGGACGACCCACTCCCGTCTGGTGTTCCGCTAGAGTTACCCTCGAGCGGGGGCGCGATCCGCCATCTCCAAGAAGCGACCTGCATCCCCAGACATTCCGTCGTCGCAGCCAAAGACTAAGAGGGCTTCTACATCATCTCAACGCAGACTCCGTACCCCCAGGGCAGCGTCTACCTCCAAGGGGAAATCGACGAAGTCTACTAGAACCTTCTCAGCCGAGATTGTTCCCGCCACAGAACTGGGCCTGTAGATCTACGCCACAAGAAACGACCGGTGCCGGCAACAGTGACGTCAGCGCAGATCTACACGCAGCCTGATGTACCAAAGCCGATGTCTGACGATCTTCCTGAGGGTCCCGTCACTACCAACGCAGAGAGGGCACCAACTACATCTTCGCAGACTGTCCCAGACGACCTGGTTCTTCAGATCATGAAGATGATGGAAGACCGATACGGACTGGAGAGACAACCAGCCCAGAGCCTTAGCCTTCGTGAAGGCTCCAACCGAGACGTCACCCAAGAGGGACCTCCCGTCAACGAAGCGCCCGCTTCAAAGTCATCGCTGGGAAAGCCACCTGCGCGAAGGACGTCACAGCCCACCTCTGCGAAGGACCCAGATGTACAGCGTTCGCGAAGGCCTTCGCGAAGTACATCTAGATCGTCACCTACCTCGGACTCCGATGATCAACGCTCACGAAGAGGTTCGCGAAGGAAGATCCTTTCATCCCCGGACTCTGACTCGGACCCCCAGCCTTCGCGAAGGTCAAGTCGTCACTCCCCAGGACCGGACTCAGATGAAGCTTCGCGAAGGGCACCAGTTACAGGCTCCAAGTCATCTTTGTCTAGAAGGTCATCGAGGGATTCCCCAAGAGCTCCGCGAAGCTATCAACGTTCACCACGCAGATCTCCACGAAGGTCACCATATAGACGCAGCTCGTCAGGCCGTTCTCCACGACGATCTCCTCACCGTTCTCCACGCCGATCACCTCGTCGTTCACCTCGCCGATCTCCTCACAGGTCACCACGTCGATCTCCTCGCAGGTCACCACACCGTTCGCCTCACAAGTCTTCACGGAAGTCACCAGACAGGTCTCCGTTGACGTCACCTTGCACAGCTGTAGAAGTATACAGGTCTCCACCTCAGTCACCATCGGAAGAGCATCAACCTCTTATCAGCGATCCCGTTACAGAAGACGATGGAGGCATCATTTTCTCTGTCGCAGAAATACGCTATTGGATGGTTAACAACCTGGACCTATCTTCACCTTCCAAGAACGGTAATCCGGCCCACACTTACCTCATGAGGGAGGACGATGCAGATACCATCACCCTACCTCCGATCGACCTGATAGCAGCGGTCCCCCAGAATCTGGACACAGCCTTCCATAAAGCCACTAAAGCCCAGGCGCTGCACTTACCACAGTTCAACGCCAAAAAGTTCTCAACCCATAATATGGACCCTTTTTTCAAGGCACAAGAAATCGACGATAACTTCAAAGTAATCAACGATGCAAAGAATAAGACCTACAAGATAGACGACCGCAAGCTGGTTCAGATCGAAACCATGACAAGGAGGATGTTCTTCGGCCTTAACAGATCAAGAACGATTAATGAGACTCTCATCACCAGATTTTGAGATTCTACATCTGAGGATGACAGAATGATATACTCGGCCCTCCTTATGCAGAAGAAGGACCAGCAGTTTCTAACGGATCATCTTACATCAGTCTCTGCAGCGCTAACTCTGGCTCGTCGTCAAGGTCTCCTCGCTTCCTGTAGTTTACATTCCCACTCTACACAGCCCCGTGGTCTACGCCATCTATCTTCGATGGAGGTATAGATAAAGTCTCTAAAGAAGTCACCAAGGATTCAAGGGAAGTCCTTATGATAAAGTCGATGGACACGCTAGCTAGCGTCATCAGGCAGACATCTCAGAGATATTCAGGAAGATCAATGTTTACTGGCTTACAGAAAGCAAGGGATAGGAAGATGGTCAGTTCAAGAGGAAAAGATTCTTTTCGTCGCCCATATGGCAACTACAGAGGAGGATCTGGAAGAGGCAGGGCACCCAGAGGTTCCCGCAACTATAAGCGATGAAGAGCGGGTTCGGAGCGTCTGGGTCTTCCACCCCAGCCGTTCCAGTACAACCATCACAAGTGGGTGGACGCCTTCAACTGCACTGGGAGAAATGGGAAATTCTACAAGACCCATATGTCTCCAACATACTTCAACACACGGTTTATCGAATCCAACTACAGGCCATGCCTCGGCTTACAGTCAACCCTCACAAGTTCGACTTCCAGAGCAACAACTACCAAAGTTAAGAGAGGCTGTTACATCTCTCCTAACCAAGCAGGCCATAGAAGTACTGGATCAAGTAAACATCGAACCAGGCTTTCTACTCCCCAGTTTTCCTAGTGCCAAGAAAAACTCCAAGGAAAAGTTCAGACTCATTTACAACATGAGCACGTTCAACAGAGATTATCTACGCAAACCGCCAACTTTTCGCATGATACATCTACCTCAACTACGGCACCTAATCCTCATCCCATGGACTACATGGCCAGTATAGGGCCCGTAAAGGCGGGTCCGCTGACGCCAGCGAGAGATTCACGTTGTTTGGTACTTCCGGTGACAAACAAGCGCTTTTTCGGCAATGGCGATAACACTGTTACATGGGGTATGCCGTGGATAATCATACTCGACACTGGCTGTGCGAATCAGAAACCTATGCCATGTAATAGACTATGGACTGCTAAAGCACTAAGGCAATGTTGCATGAATAGTACGTGGATATTTGCCAAACAGATGCAGAGTTGTCTGGCGTGGAGTCTTCAGGCTGGCCCATTCATTAGTCTAGGTGAAGTTTGTTACATGGATTTCTTTGTTTTCATTTAAAGGCTGGTATTGTTTAAGCATAGCACCGCTGACAGTAAGGGGTGGAGTTGACATGTGTGCAGATTGGGAATCGTTTGATTGCATTTGATATCTTACAGTGGGATTTTTATTGTCCCCCGGAGAGGGACCTAATAAAATATGACGAGGCATGTATCGGTATAATGCATGTGTACCAAAAACTGTGTTAATAAATAAAAAAGTATCTTGCAGTTGGAATTATCAGAAGATAGCAATGTGCACGTAATGAAAATCCAGGTGTAATTCTAAAAAATAAAATGTAATGAATTAAATAATAATTAATTTAATAGTGGTGAAGCAACAATGATGATTATATCCACACTTTGATTGATACCAATAGCTCTGAATAGGTGTCTCTCACAAATGTATTCTGTAATATGAGGCTTGATTAATATATTATTACGAAAGCCCCATTTAGCATTTTGGTTATGGTGCAGCATGTTCAGTTAAACATAACATCCACATGCTTAATTTATCAATAATATCTTGATGTCAACATTGTAAGGAACTGTTTTAGTGTTTACATTTTATTAAGTATATCATACTTGGTCTAACGTGTGTTATGTATTTTTTTCAGTTGGAACAGATGCACATCTTTAAGAGGAGAAAGAAGGAGGAATAGATTTCTTTATCACCACAATTACCATTGACATCAAGAGCAACACAAACTGGAAACAGATCTTCAGATTTCTTTTAACATCTGGTGGTCAAGTATACATTGCAATGAAGAAACAACAAGTCATTGAAATGTTGTATGTACAGTTATAAAACATATTAAAGCCCTCACGCATCATCCTTTGGAAACTTGCTGGAACAGGGGAAATGCTTGTAACCAGCAAGGTGTTTTGGAAAGAATCTTGTGACATCTTGGGACTCTCAGATAATTCAGTGAGAATTTAGATGAGTGACCATGAAAGAACATTTGTATTCCAGATGATACTGTTACAGTATTTTTTCAGGTTTAGCATCTGGGAAATGCAAAAGAATGTTTGATATGTTATGAGTAATAATGTCTTTTGGAATAAACTTGCAGAATAGTTCTAAAACTTGTTTGTGTTTTTTTAAGTGTGGATAAAGCAAGCACAAATTTAATGGTTTGGAAGATTTCTGCTTTTAGCCATGATATTGATTTGACAGTAAATATACAGCGATGGATGTAGGAGATTAGATTTTCAGTGTATATAAAGGTTTCCAAGTGAGAGAGTTGGGTTTTACACTACTTTTAGCAATATTCCAGCAACATAATGCTTGGGAGAGCAGCAATGGGCTACACACTTTGCACATGTGGGGAATCAAACCGGGCCTTCAGTGTGGACGAAGTGTCAACAGTTTAACCACTAGGTTACCCTACTACTCCAGTTTCCATGAAAAAACATGCTTTCAAATGAAAAGTTAAACTTAATCAATGGCATAGGCATGTGATTCTACATGACATGGAATTTTGTTGAAATATGAAATTCTTTGTTTTATTTGCTGTAAGATTACAACACTGGTTCATAGCACAATAACCAGTACACATTATTCTTTTCCATTATTTTTAAAACATATTGGTCTCACTATATAGTGGAAAATATGGAATGCCAGTTACCAACCTTGGCCTCATTGGCAGAATATTTGGAATATGTAAGTTACTAAATATGGGTGAAAAACACTATATTACATGACAAGTAGTCATACTCATGCTGCTATCAGCCAGTGTCTGCAGAATCTACAGTCATGACATAGTATATATGCACATTTAGTTTCCCCATGTATTGATCAGTATATTTTACAATACAGGAAATGTCTTTGAGTGATTACTCCAAATTTTGAGTGTATTTGGTCTTGCATTTTTGCCAATTGTGACTTGAAGGTGCTGTGTGCTGCTTCATATTTTGCTTACAGCATAGCAGAACCTCACCCCTGCATAACCAAGAACTAAGTAACACTCATGTACTGTAGATCATAGTACATAGTTCACTCACTCCAAGACATCTAGTGCAAAGTGTAATAAATATTGTCCAACAACCAGTTTTTATATATCACCTCTAAAATAATGTTTACATAATTTGATAAATAATTGTTTCATGATGAATATTCATATGCCTGAGGGTTTTCACATTTTTCTTTTGAATATCTGACAGTAGTAACCGAAATAATTGTAACCATGCCATCAAGGTTATTTTGTCGAGCTGTTGATTGATTTGTGACACTATGACTTCTTGTGTAAATCAAACGCGTCACCATAAATGGGAAAGTTCATATATTTATAAAAAAAAATTATAATGTTACAAGAACTGCTATTTATACCAGGCATTGGGAAAGACAGTGGCCATTTTGAACATTAGAATAAAAAAATGCCCCATTAAAATTTTGAAGTTTACTATTGATACAAGGGCAGTGGCCCATTCTAAAAATTCAGAAAATGGCTAATAATCCTGAAAATGAAGGTCTCCATCCCAATCCCTGTATTCAATATATCATTATCAGTATATTTACATCATGGCAAGAATCAATTTGACACATGCAGATCCCTGTCATCTATCCAAAGTAAAATTTATAATGCATTTTCTTTCACATTTGCAAAACAACAAACAATTTATTTCATGTATCTTTGGGTCATTCTGTCACCTGAACTGGCATAAAGTCATCCCTTGGACTTGGAAAGAGTAAAATTATTAAGCCTACCAACTAGTTTACAAAGTATTTATATTAGTACCTCAAGTATTTATACACATGCATTTTACATTGCATAAAGCCAATTAATAAGCTATTGAATATTTTGTAACTATTCCAAATTAAAACTATTTTGTACATATCAATATTGATATTTGTTAGAAACTATTTCCTAACAAATATAAATATATTGAATAATACAAAATAATATCTTATTTGAATTAATAACAAAATAGTGCTGAAGCAAGAACAAATGTATTTAGAAAATAAATAACAAATTAAACAAACAAAAATATTCTAATTTGGAATTACATACTTTTAATTGAAAAGGGTAAATGACAGAGTCAATGTGGCCAAATATGAATAGAACATCAACTTGATAAAGTTGGTAACACATGGCTGTTTTATGAATTGCAGTATATTAATTAATAGTTTTATTAAATTCAATATAAATACATATTACTCAAATGCATTTTCGTTAACCATGTCATTGATTCCCGAAATATGTTTTGCGACAGAACACTGTCCGGCGATACTACGAAAAGAAACGTTTAGCGATAGAACTGCACTGGTTGTCAAAAATATATTATAGCTAAAGAAAGGTACTCATATGGTTTTGAATTGACTCATGCGTTGTGGGTTGTCTATAAGGAACCGATAATCCTTGAAGGAATAATAATTTTTCGATCTTATCGTCCCCAAATGATCCAATTATTACGATTGTCACCAGCTGTGACAGCCAAGCATGGTAGTACACTTGGTCCGGTCTAGTAAGGTCATATTAGGCGGTCGAGCAATTTGGCACCACAACTGGTTCTTAGCGTATTAAGCTTGTCACCGAAATCTAGTGGAAGTAAGCGCCAGCGAGACTTACGGGCCCTATAGATCTGCAGGATGCTTATCTACATATCCCGAGACATCCCGAATCCAGGAAATACCTACCGTTTACACTAGACGGGCTGCATTATCAATGGAGAGTACTCCCATTTGGAATATCATCGGCCCCCTGGTTATTCACAAGAGTAACGAAACCTATCGTCACCTACCTACATCGTCTAGGGCTACGCAGTGCGTTCTACCTGGACGACGGGATTCAAGTAGATAAAGATCCACAGCGTCTCAAACTACAGTTAAACTTCATCATCAAGCTACTAACACAGTAAATCTACTCAAGTCGGCCGTAGAACCTACGCAAGATCTGCAATTTCTAGGCATTCGATTTATCACGACACTGAACCGTATCGTCGTACCAGAGGACCGATGGCTCAGGATCCAACAGACCATTCCACAAGCCTTACTCTCTCCGCTACCACTACGACAATGGTAGAGTCTGTTGGGTCTCCTCACGTCAGCCCAAGACATGACAGTCAGAGGCAGACTACAGTTACGTCCGTTACAGGTCCTCATCAACGCTCATCTCGACGACCTACAACCATTCAGTCTACCCGAAACACATCAGACCTCATCTACTATGGTGGACCAGGAGGTCAAAAATGTCTGTGAAGGCATCTATTTAACAGAGCCGAATTCAAAACCCATCTCTATGTAGGAGCGTACGCTCCAAGGTTTGGGAGCTCATCTAGCCAACGGACGGCATCAGGGTTATGGAACTAGCAGAGAGCAAGCTGCATAAACATGCTAGAAATGAAAGCAGTAATCAACGCCCTACTACATTGGAGGACCATTCTACAGAATGCGCATCTGATGATTCACACCCGACAACTCAACAGTGGCGTTTTTATGTAAACAAACAAGGCTCAACGAGATCATTGAACCTATTGACTCTATGCTTTCAACTGTTCGATCTAATTGGCGATCTCAACATACATGTCAGAGCATGCCACATTCGGGAGCCAAGAATGTTCTAGCAGACGCACTCTCTGGCCACATCTACCTTCACCGACAGAATGGATGCTCCATACAGAAATCTTTGCACAGATTATCAAAGGAAATAGGAGCTCCACTAGTAGACCTATTACGCCACTTTCGCTTCAACAATCAGCTAACAACATTTGTATCACCAGTCCCGGATCCACAAGCGTGGGCAGCGGGACGCTAAAGCATATCCTGGGAAGGCCTCAGCGGCGTGCAGCGTTTCCGCCAGCCAGCTAATTCCACAAGTGTTACAGAAAATCAGACAAACGCAGAGCCTCCAACTGATTTTGGTGGCCCTACTGGCCAGCGAGCGTGGTTTCCCATTCTAATTCAAGAAATCGGACAACCAACACTAGAGCTACCAAAGCACTCGAATCTACTATACATCCTCACACCAAACAATGCAGCACAGAAACACAGAAGCATTCCAACTTCGCGTATGGACTGTATTAAAGTGTGTCTAAACAAGAGAGGTTATTCAGCCAGGCGGCGAAAGCAGTCCGCGCTTGCTTTACGCCAATTCTACACGCAACTTGTATGGCGACAAGTGGCACAGTTTTTTTGAAACATACGGCTGCAAAAAGGGATTTACAGCGAGAAATGCTACACATCCACAAGTGGCTGACTATCTGTGTTACCTAAGACAAAATAAACATTTAAAAGGCTCGACATTGTCAACATATCTCGCAGCTTTAAGTTCTGTGATAACTATGAGAATGGGTGTCAAGCTAACGAAGACGCCAGAGTTACTGGCCTTACTACGTTCATTCCGATTGGAGGATCAGAAACAGAGATTTGGCTCCAGCATGGGATCTAAAATATAGTGCTCAAACACCTCACAAGTGAGGCCTATGAACCACTGGAATCAACAACCTTTGAATTTCTGTCACAAAAACATTGTTCCTGTTATCCCTAGCAACGCAGCCAGGATGTCAGAAATTCACGACTAGATTATGAGAGAATCACGTTTTGAGGACAATCAAAACATAGTGCATATGGGACTGCGATGGGATTTTTATCGCCAAGAATCAATTGCCAGGTCAACCAGACAGATTATTCCATGTTCCTGCACTCTCCTCAATTCTCGGACCTCAAGATACGCTTGACCTATCTCTATGTCCAGTCAGAGCACTCAAAATCTATCTACAACAATCCAAAGCGAAGCGACGACAAAGCATAGCGGTTATTCATCCTTCTATCGACAGCGACTCAGACCGAAGTCTCTCGTACCACCATATCGATATGGATCAGAACTGTCATACTGCCGTGCCTACAAGGCTGCAGGACTCGACCCTCCAAGAGCATCTAATCCCCATGAAATCAGAGCACTGGCTTCCACACTTTCGCTCTACACGGAAATTGCTTTCGTTGAATACCATTATGGAGGGCTGCTTTTGGAAATCCCACATGGTGTTTGCTAACCACTATCTGAGAGATATCTCCACCGAGGACGTCTCAGGTATTCACCATTTCGGTCCCATGGTCCTCGCACAGCAGTTGACAGTCCCTCGTAGACGATGAGACATAGTCTCACGAGATTATTATGTATATATCATACCAGTATCATCTAGCTTATAACTCTACGGAGTTTTGGGCTAATTATATACATATCTTAAGTCTACATTAGTCTTAAGCCCAGTACTGATGTTTATGTACATTGGGTCGCTTCTCCACTTTGGAGTCGCTTTTTATACTATTATTACTATTATCATAGTATCTAATTAAAGTTGCGAGCAACATTGAGGGCTCCTTGGATTGGATAATTTCTAGCCATTTGGTACCTGTCATGCAGATGTTGAAAGCAGTAAAGGCTATAGCTGATATGGATCATATCACTGTCAGTAATGAGAAATACTTCAGTAGTAAACCTTGAATTCTTATGTTTTTAGGGTTAGAAACAAAGGATTGTGTTGTATGGTATTGGTAATTGCACTTATGGCTTTGGAAACAGCTGTTGGCTTGATTAGAGATTCGAAGGAAAAAGAATAATGCACGTTCAATTGCTAATAATTTATTTCTTTTTACTGAAAATGTGGTTGTTTATGGTGTTTATTTTCGGGTGAGTGTAGATACAATTTCCATTTAAATATCAACAACAGCCAAGTTGAAATGGGACACAAAGCGCCCGTACTCTGTATTTGTGTAGCATGTACCAATATCCACAACACTGTTTCTCTCACGCTGAGCTTAGTTGACACATGTCATCGGTTCCCAATAAAGGTCACATATGAAGTTTTAAAATCCATGCAAACTCCACAAGACAGAATTGATTGGCAAAAGCGCATTACTCTTCGGGAATTGCAAAGCCGGCGAGTGATTGGTGTGGAAATATTTTACTAGAGCTTCCTTCAGCTAGACCAGAGTTACCCCCCTTAGACCACAGCTACAACTTTTACTATGACCAGGAACGCTCATTCATTGACAGTCTTTAAAAGCTGCCTAAACACATACCCCTTACAAAGACTGAATTTCAATGAAGATATAACACCTCTACTGCACTGTATTTTAATTTTGTGTAACGCTCTGGGTTTTGGCACATAACACCTGTGCCATTCGATTGGACGAAAAGAATCACATGTTTATGCTCTCATCATGAACAGAAAATGATCAGCAAACGTTTGAGATACATACTGCAAAGTTTCATTGTGCTCTCTAGAGAACCAATAAAGATAGCAACTATACACTGAGGAAAATAGAATTTCACTTGTCCGTCTGTTGTCTTTGAAAATACACTTAGACATACTATTTGTTACTTCAGTTTAGCTTGTGTTTAACCCGCTCACGCTGGACAGCTCTCGTCATTGTCAATTGAAATTGACATCGTCTCCCATATCTGCACGTGGACCACGCTTTGCAGTGGTAGTCTCTTTATAGGAGATATTGTCCTTGCGCTTTCCTTCAGACTGTCGCATGCTTTGCACGGGTAATCTGCCTTGCTGTAAATGTCGATGAAACTTATGACACATTCGGCAATGTATCCCTGGGCCGTCGGTGATAAAAAGAAGTCCCTATTTTATTAAATCTGTCCAAACTTTGGGGTTTTGAGTGTAAGTATCATTTATGATGACTGGTACGATGTTAATACTCTGTTTTAGTGATTTCTGGAGTGGTGTGCCTCGAGTTTTCGGTCAGTTTGCTTGGCACTCTTTTTCTTTCATTTGGGGCTCGTCTCAAACAGTATTTTTCCTTTTACCTCCCATACGTTGTATTCACCACACGGATAATGTTGAGCACGCCGTAGCGCTTGCAGTGGACTTTGACATGCACCAAAGAACAGAAAATGTTCAGCACATGAAGTTACTGCATGCTGCCAGATTCTAGCGTGCGTAGGTGAAATAGTAATGACGCTGTGATTGTTTTGTAAATCCATGTGTGTAAGATTCAATCCAATATGGCAATAAACGACGCCGTTTTGATAAGCATCTAAGAACACAAAATGTTAAACATTATGTACGCTTATGCATTGTACCAATTTTCATGTCTTTTATGTGCAGAATCGAAGACAGCTAAGCTGTTTCTAGAGTAGTGTCACCAGAATTGGCGAAATCAATATGGCCGCCAAACGATTCACATTTTGACATGCACCAAAAACAAAACTGTTCAGCGCATCAAGTTATTGCATGCTGCCAGATTCTAGCTGCATAGTTGAAATAGTAATGACGCTGCGATTCTTTAAAGATACAGTTTAGTAAAAAATAAACAACAAAACCAAAAATCTAGATATCCGTAACTAACCTAGATATCATAGCGTAGCTCGAGGATGTTCATATTTGAGGGTACATACTCTATATGTGCAAATGTGCAAAGTTCTTGACATCATACATTCAGAGTTATGGATTGCAGAAATGCCTACCGTCAAAAACGTGAAATTTCCTTAAATCCAGTATGGCGGCCAAACTGTGCCCCGTAGCCCCATGGATCCTGCAGTTGAAATTGAAGGTAATCGTATTCCAGACCTGCTCCAGAAATTTGGTAGTCATCGGACTTGTAGTTTCGGAGATTATTGCTTTGGAAATTGAAAATTTTGAATTAATTTTGAATTATCTCCCCTTTGCTATTGGGCCTAGAGCCTTGAGATTTTTGCAGAAACAACTTCAGCACTGTCGGCACAATGGTGATTTTTTTCAAGCGATTCTGTCCAGCGGTGCTTTTTGTAGGACTGGTACAAAATATGGCGGAATAAAAAATAATAAAAACATTAACGATTCCAATAGGTCTCCTGCCTTGTGGCAAGGAGCCCTAATTATTGTAGTACCCCCATCTATGGCAGCTGGTAGAACTTATGTTTTTATAGTAGCAGGAATTATCCTAATTCAGTGCCATTATGAAGTTCCCGTAGGGGGTTATTACATATATATATAAATCACTAATTATTTAAATCCAAAGTATTCTGTTTTCCCACCTCCGTTTCCGTAGGATTCTACAAGCAAAAGAGCATGAGTCAGGATAAGGAAAAATATGTAATTTTCTGAATAAAATTGATATTTTATACTTACCCTGACTCATGAGGTAAGCCCTCCCATCCTCCCCACATAACACTTTGGATTTCCCTGTAAATTCAAGTGTTGGGCTCGCTAAAACAGGAGAGAGTGAAGCATGAGGGAAGAGGTGGCGCCTCCTTTCCCACGCATTTGGAAGAGGGAGGCAACTCTTGGTGAGTACTAATTAGTGATTTTACATTGAAGGGAGCTTCAATTAGGGAGATACAAGTGTTCCAATATGTTCGCAAGAAGAAGAAGACAAGCAAAAGAGCATGAGTCAGGATAAGTATAAAATATCAATTTTATTCAGAAAATTACATAATGATGTTCTAAATCATCAATACCAAAATTCAAGCATTATGTATAACATTATATTGAACAGCAAGTGCAACCTGTTTTTATCTGGTACAAGAAGGTTAATACCTAAGGTTGCACTGGGCACAAGCAGTTTCGTTTTTCTTAATTGAGCCCTGTCTTCGCTGAATTGTTATGGACTTTTGTTAATATGTAGTCCTGAAATGATGGGTCTGTGATGTTTTAATCCAAATACTGAGCAGAACAGGTCCCCACAGCATGAACTGATTCAGTTGCCCAGTTTGTGATCTGACTGAGTGTGTGTCAATGTGTATGAGATGACTAACAGTGTTTAGACCCAGGTGGGATTCTGGGTGAGACCTAATGGACTCGATGACCTCGTTAATAGCCTGTCATCATACCCCAACCACATGGGTTGTTGTTCACAATATAAATCACTGCATCGTCAGGTCCATACTGCTTTGTTTGAAGGCCACTGTCAAACAGCTGGAATATTTGGGCAGTGTTAGCAAACTACAAACAAATAAGTATCAGGTAGTCACAATGTGTGTCCTGACTGATACTAGTATGTCAGGCTTGACTCTTTTTTAACAACAAAAATGTCAAGCAGTATATGCATGTTACTTGAACAATCTCTTGTTTCAGCTGAACACTGTCGGTAATCCCATTGCCTACCACAGGGAACACCGAGTCCTCACCACAGGCTGCCTGTCACGGCAGGTTCTCACCACACAGGTGAGGCACACATTGACGACAGGATATTGTCTCTCACATTGTACACAATGAATGTAACCTTGGCATTCCATGTGATATGGGAGGTCACCTGTTATTTCTGATAGCTTGTAAGTTATTGTCTTGTTAATGTTCTAGATGATGTGTGATAATAGCAACTTGTCACGTGGTGTATGGCTGTCAACCTTATAGCAAGTATCCCATCTAAAGGTGCTAATGTCTAAGGTATTTGCAGGTCAACAACCTTCAGCACTGAGTGGGTTGAAATGGTTATACCAGCTGATGAAAATTAACAATGTACAATGTGATTCCTGAAATAAAAGTGATTTAGCATTTTGAAATAAAGCCATCAAAGAGAATTATTGATATATTTTTCAGTTTGAACTGGATGGAAAGAAGTTGTCAGCATCTGAAATTTCTGTAAGTATGCTCAGTGATGATGAGGAGCACATTGTCAGAGTTTTACGTCACCTGAATCCTATGGACGATGTCCACAACAGGCCTGGAATACCTTGGTGCAGACATGGGTTTACCTTGTCTAAGAGCAAAGACATTAATTCTGATCACAGTTCATCTTTAATTTGCTATTTGATTTGAATGTATTTGCTTGAAGGGATTTCCAAGTCAATACAGATCGTCACGAATCAATGCTCATTATAAGAGTTGACTGTACATAATTTATGGCTAGGGGGGGTGATGATCTTTATGGAAAAGCATGTACAGGCACATTTCTCACACACACCCACCCCCATAATTTATGTACAAAGTGACACCCACCTGCATGCCATGTGCATAATTTAGGAACCACCTTTTTGTCCTCCCCCCACCTCCCCAGAACAAAAATGGTGGACCCCCATAACATCATCTTTCACACCCCACCCCACCCCTCCTGGTCATAAATTATGAACAGTTCCTAAGCGTCTTGGGGTTACAGTGTTTACTTATATTGTTTCATTGTGCCTTGACAGTTTTGAATGTTCCTTTAAGTATTGTAAGCCACTGGATTGCTCAGCAGATTCTTGTCTGAAGAAGACTGTGTCCTTTAGCAGTGTATGAAATAAGCCAAAAACCCAGCCAGAAACCAGGGCTGGTAGCCTAAAAATGTTACCAGCCCCAAAGGAATTTAACCAGACCAGACACCATAGTATTTGGTGAATTTACTCAGATGTATGGGACATCTAAAAAAAATTACCAGACCATCGGGCTGGCTTGCTGTAAATTTTGACCGTCCGTCAGAAATCTAGCCCATCTCGGGCGGTGGGACGGGCCTTATTTCATACACTGCCTTTAGTACTGTAGACTGTAGTGATTGTCTGCACTCATCACATACTCTACATGTGTCATTTTCCTTCCACAGGCTGCACGACAACGGATGCAGTTTGTGAGTTCCTCTCGCCAACCATCCTCTCGTCGACCATCCTCTCTTGCTCACAATGTGATAACCCAAGGAAGTCATTTCCGCGACTATACAGACTCCGGAGAGTTCAGTATCAACGAGTCAGATGGTATCGCTACCTCAGTTTCTGTAGGTCCAAAGAAGAAGGGAAAGAGACGCAATAAACGGGC
This sequence comes from Haliotis rubra, assembly GCF_003918875.1. Taxonomy (NCBI): domain Eukaryota; kingdom Metazoa; phylum Mollusca; class Gastropoda; order Lepetellida; family Haliotidae; genus Haliotis; species Haliotis rubra. The sequence goes on along the minus strand of NW_025766984.1, from coordinate 732,770 downwards.
AAGAGAGATAGCGGACATGGATTCATCTGCTACTGAGGTTTCATCTCTGGAGGGATCTTACAGTAGGTTTAGTCCAGACAATGGCTGTGCTGTATCATAATGATGTCAATGAATAGTCACAACGTTTATTCATATTTTGAAGACGTCATAATTACTGGTGTTAATTTGACTTCATGTTGGCCGTGTGTGTGTGTTCTGGAGGCGCTGTTATATTTCAGTCTAGACACTGGGATTGTTGTTATTATCATTGTCTTTTAAATAATCAGTAGTCATAGTTGTAGTCGTAGTTGTAGTGTCGTAGTTGTAGTCGTAGTTGTAGTCGTAGTCGTAGTTGTAGTCATAGTATTAGTTGTACTAGTTGTCGTTGTAGTCATCATCGTAGTAGTAATAGTAGTCGTAGTAGTAGTAGTACTAGTTGTCAGAGTCATCATCGTAGTAGTAATAGTAGTCGTAGTAGTAGTAGTCGTAGTTGTAGTCATAGTTGTAGTAGTACTAGTTGTCGTAGTCATCATCGTAGTAGTAATAGTAGTCGTAGTAGTAGTAATAGTACTAGTTGTCGTTGTAGTCATCATCGTAGTAGTAATAGTATTTGTAGTAGTAGTAGTCGTCATAGTAGTAGTAGTTGTCGTCATCGTAGTAGTAATAGTAGTTGTAGTAGTAGTAGTGGTAGTCATAGTCGAAGTATTAGTCATAATTGTAGTAGTAGTAGTAGTAGAAGTAGTGGTAGTTGTAGATTTCAGAGGACTTGAGATGTTTGTTCTCTACTTCCTGGAGAGTATACAACCTAAGTTGTCACACCATCTCACTCTACCTGTTGTCTGCAGGAAATAAGTTTCTGCCAGTTTTTGCTTGATTTTAACAGGTGCATTGTTTGAATGACGTGATCCAAAACTGGGACTTCAGTGAACAAATTTGAGATATGTTTTAAAGATCATTCAGTTTTGTATCCCATCTCTTGTATTAAGATGGCTGGAGTTGCATTATTCACACAAATGGTGTAAAGAAGTAATATAAATCTGTATACATGATGAACATTCTCAACAGACATGAAATCATTGCCATCTATGGACACAAGTACATATTGTTTGTATACAGGTTCAACCAAGGGAGGCTACTTTGCAGACCATGTAAACACGCGGCAGACGCCGTTGAGATGCTGCGTGACCACTACGGCCCCAACTGGCTCCAGGCCATGGGCCCCCACTTCAGTGACACAGGCCGCAGTGATGCCTCCAACAGTGCAGCAAGTGACTCAGACACCACCAGCAGGGTCGTCAACAACAACACCAGCAAGAAATCTAGCAAAGACCCCACCACGAGCTCTAGTAAGGACACTAGCAAGGACTCCATGGTTACAGCCATGGTTACAGCCACAACCACGAGTCAGCCAGCTGTGGTGAGCAATGGCCTGTCTGAGAGTGTCCCCACTGCAGATGATCTGTACCTGAATGAACCAACACAGTCAGTCAGCTTGTCTCGCTCCCCACCGGACGAGAACTCAGAGATGGAGAAACAGAATCGACATGGAGGCGACCATTCAAGGGGGTCTGGTTTGAACAACAGTGAGATGGTTGCAACAGTTAGACAGGAGAGTTCAGGGTTTGAGTGGACGAGGAGTGAAGATGAAGAAATCGAATCCTATGGTAATGTCTTCCATGTCACTGCTTCTGTTTGTTGGATTTTCAGTCCAGGGTGAAATTTTATTGAATTGGTTAAAGCAGCTGATTTATGTACTTTCAGTTGAATTGCAGAGTAGTGATGTTGTCAAAGTAACATGCATGACCACTTCTTTCATGTACGGTATCCACTAAACCCCCAGAATTTGTTTCTCAGACAAATTCATGCTGCTGAGATGTATTTAAATGTTTGGCCTTACAAAACATGAGATGACTGCTTATCGGTGTTGTTGGGGGTAGTGGGGTAGCCTAATGATTAAAGCGTTTGGTCGTCATGCTGAAGACCTGGGTTCCATTTACCACGTGGGTGCTATGTGCAAACCCCATTTCTGGTGTCCTTCGCAGTGATAGTGATATCGCTAAAAAGCTTGAACACTAAACTCACTCACTCGCTCACTATCTGTGTTGTTAGATCAACTAGTCAGACCCTCATGCTAACAATGATTTCTGGCACACATTTCAGGGGAGGAAAGTGAACCATTTATTGTGTTTCTGAAGCAGAAGAGCTTTGAGCAGATGCTAGTAACTTTGAACCAGCGATACATCCTGGAAAAGAATTTAAATGGAGCGATAACAGAAAGACTTGACTTGAAATCACTGCTGTCGCTGGATCAGTCAGAAGATCGTGTAGACCATGAGGATGTGATGGGAAACATTTTGATGCCTCATCTGCAGCTGACGTTCGATTATGTGAGGAAAGACAGACGCGAGAGAGTTTATGTCATGGAAAATGAAGAAAGTGCACAGGTGAATACTGTTATAATGAACTTGATGCATAATATAAGTTATCATGACTGTTGAGAAGAGACAATAGGGCTGAGGTTCCTCATAGTGCAGTGTTAGGTTGTCTCCCTTAGTAACACAAGGATCTGCCATTTGTTGGCTTCAGTCACTGATTTTTCTGTCAATCCTTGGTCTGGTGGCATTGTTGTCATTGTGACTTTTTCATGAAATATTTAGGGTAAATAGTTTTGTCTTATCATCTATATGATTTAACCCTATGAACATGAATGATGAAGCTCTATTTAGCAAGATTAAATTTGTTGTTCAACTAAATGTGAACATAATAAAATATTTGAGTAAACTACTGCTTCAATCCCATTATAATTAGATCTTATCAAAATGTTTTTCACAGCATAGTGTGGAATTGAAGTCAGCATTTTAAAACTAGTGTGGGGTATCCCAGTGGTTAACTCCTTCGGCCTTTGATTCACTAAGTAGATGCAATGTTTGAAGCCCATTTCTGGTGTCCCACAATGAATGCTGGAATCTGGCTATCAGCCTAGTAAAACAATTCTCACTCACTGCTTTCATGACTAAGGCTTTATTGTTTTCAGAAAATGTGTGATTTTCTTCAACCATTCTTGTATGAGAGGGAACTTAAATCACTGCCAAAGTTTGTCTATCAGGTAAGTGTTCATGGAGGATTTCATTCTGGAAGTAAAAGTGGTGTTGGTTTGAAACATTTTCATCACCAACGTCAAATGAAAATTGAATATGTTGAATGTTGAATAAATTAACTGCACATTTTGTAACAATAACCTTATCAAGAAATGCTAAGAGATCTTAGATGAAAGGAAATGAATATTCTTAAACATATGCTTATGATATTTTCCTAATTAAAGAACGTATGGAACATTTGGTACAAGGTCACAAAGTCAAACATTATGAAGCATATGGTAGTTTGTAAACAAAAGCCAATATTCTCCAGTTTTATCAGCTCTGCTCCCATGTGACCAGTGACTGCTGCACAAGCGTTGCTTGAGACAAAACTTTTCTGTTGTTGGTAAATAAATGCGCCTATTCTGAAATAAGAACAGATTGGCCTAATACAAGCCTTTAAATGTGCTGTACATATTATGTAAATCATCAAGAACTTTCGACGTCCTGGCCCTTTAACTTACGGCTTGCACCGAATACTTGTGGTTTTGAAGTGCCTGAAATGTTGCAGCACAACTTCAGTGGTGAAAAAGGAAACCTCTGTCCAACCAAAGCGTCCTTGCCTAGAGTGGGATCCAGCAAGGTCTTGCTTTCCTGAGCCAGGGTAAGAAAAAATTATTCTCAGTGACAGTGTCTATTGGTTTTAATACCCCTCCTTAATGTCAGTTATGTATTTGGACTTATTTTCACAGAAAGGGTACTATGAAAACTGGCAATAAAAGAAGTTGTTATCCATAAAGTTTGTGTATTATTGTACCTCCCAACTTCTAAACTGCCACTCAAAGAAGGGCATTGAGGAGAACAGTGACGTTTCATGTCTCCTGTGTGATTTGACTGGACTTATCGACAGCCATGTAATATACTCAGTCGTATAGTAATCAGTGTTGTGTGAAAGTAAGTTAATTAACATTGCAACATTTTTCCCAATGTTAATGCTACCCATGAAGATCCGGTTTACAATTGGTCTTCAGTAACCCATGCTTATTGTAAACAGTGACTAACGTTTTTCATTCTCACTGACTTGGTTGACACGTCATCTTATCCCAATTGCATGGATCGATGCTCATGATGTTGATCACTGGATTGTCTGGTTCAGACTCAATTATTTACAGACCACTGCCATATAGCTGGAATATTGCTACAAACCAACCAGCCAACCAATTTGCATGCCACACGTATTTGATTAATATTAGTTCCACATGTAATGATTGTGTCCTCCAGTGAGTGTGATGTACCAGTGCCCCAAGTGTGGGAGTGACCATGTGATCCAAGTGGAGAAGACGGTGGACTCCCAGCCATCCTCAGCGCTGTCCACTCCTGTGGGGTCCTACTCCAGTTCCAGTGGCAGCTACCTCAGTCCAGGCCGGGGGCAGCGCTCAGAGTAAGAACTTGACACAATATTTTATCAATGACCTGCTGGACATATTTCTTTTGAACTAAATACAGTAGAACAAGGTTATAGCGAACACGGATATAGCGTACAAACGGATATAGCGAACAAATTTAAAAGTCCCGTCAACAGTCCTTTATAATATCATTAAAATTATACGCGAATAACGCACTCGTGAGTAGCGAATTAACGGCTATAGCGAACTGATTTACTACCCCCAAGCCCAACTAACGACGTGATTAGCGAACTCACTCAGTGTCAGCTCAGCCACTTAGCGGTATACATCAACCTTGTTGGCGGCGACTCAACATTGTTCGATGGTCATTAGCGTGTTTATCAAAACAAACATGTCGTGTTTAAAAGCTTGACTGGTATACAGGTCTTCAGTGCACTCTCGTCACTATGGCAGGCAAACGTAAAGCCATCACTTTTGACACCAAGCTTCAGATAATTCAGGCTGTAGATTCTACATCTCTACAATCCAAGATGGCGGTCAAATGTGAATAACGAACACCGGATATAGCGAACTAAATTTCGTGGTCCCTTGGAGTTCGTTATATCCGTGTTCTACTGTAGTTTCAAGTTGAAAACTTTGCTAAAATCTTGTTGGAAGGGTGGAATAAACAATTTTATTGGAATTTTGCATTGAAGAGTTCTCTCCCTTTGCTAATTAGTCTGCAAAGACGTTTTATGTATCTACTGAAATTTACAATTCTTAATAATATTCCATAGTTATTAACTTTGGCTCTGGGGATTTGCTACCCATGAAATGAAATGACCAATGCTTACATAAATGTTTGAATCAATAAGATCAACCTTCCTTTGATAATTCACATATTGGTCTACCCCTAGTCATAGTGGTCTCAAGGTTTATTCAACCTTTGTACAGTATTTCTTAAGTAAGAAATAAATCATAAGATAAGTAAACTGCAATCTGTATCTTGCTATTTTTTAAGATTGTAACCTTTTTTCAGCTCTCAAGGATTTGTACCTAGTCCTTTGGCAAAATCTACCCCTCGGAAACCACAGATATCAACGAATGTTGGTGAGCAAGTGCAGAATGTGCGGCGAAATCTGTACTCCGATAACCAGCAACTGGATGCTGCAGCCAGACCAAGGAGCAACGCATTTGTTGAAAACACTGAAACACCCAGGACGAAATCCAGTAGTTTAGAATCTCACATAGAATCGGTGACGACTCCCATAGAGAACAAAGCATTCAGACGGCAGTCCTGGTCGGATATGGATCACGGCTTAATGAACAAAGTGTCTTATCCCCGTTATCGCATCTCAGGACAGTGATATTACAATATTGACTAACCCCAGCGAGGGCAGTATAGCGGTTATATCCGAGTCAAGTTGTGAGACTTTGTCAGCACTCACACCAGTGGAGGATAAGAAGAGCATACAGGAAGTGTTGGTGGAAGAGGTCAGCGAGAAGGAAGAAGTGAGGGGAAATGTTTTCAAGGAGGAGGTGAAGGGGAATGTTTTCAAGGAGGAGGTGATGGTCAGAAGTGCCTCAGAACCTAAACAGTTACATATTCCTTCTGAACAAACTGATGTTGGCTTCGATAAGGATATCACACCCATGGGATCGCCGTTGTCCAACAGTATTTGTAGCAGCATGGTGTCGAGTGTTTATCAAAACTCGGGACTCGATGGCACCAAGGAAGACTCCAAGAGTGAAAGTAGTCCCTCTAGAGTGAGTGAGGTGGTGCCAGGGAGTGATGGAACTGATACACCCAGTATATATGACAGTGGCATTGCATCCAGTATTGGGAAAGACAAACGGACTAGCTTCCATGATAAGAGTGATAGTGCGTCTGACATCAATGTGATCGTGACGGAGGGGCAAGACGTGGAGCTGGTGGAGGAAGTGGTGGAGGTGGTTCAGACAAGGGAGAGGTCCCATGCAGTGTATGAACATCCCTTTACCCATGTCGACCACCACCTCAAGCTGCACCTCATGATGAACGTGTTTGATGACAACGAGGAATTCGAGTGTATATTGAAGGTAGTTCTTTATTATGTGTAGAATACTCATAAAGATAAGTAAAATGTGCAGCTTTGATTTTTATAGCTGGTCAGACCGTACAGATGGTGTAGAGGACAGGTATTCTCATATTTTGGTGTGATAGTTACTTGCTAGGTTAACTGGAAATAAGTCCGTAACAACTCCATGTGAACAACAAACAACAAAGCAGTGTGATATAATTAGCAGTTGTGTTTAAGAAATAAGTAAGTTTACAAGTCAATACAAACCACTACAAAGGAATTACAGTATTTACAGTACTAAGTAGAGTAGCAATACAAATTCAAAGGCAGCAAAATAATAACCCATTTCTGGTGTCCCCTGCCGTGATGTTGCTGGAATATTGCTAAAAGCGGCGTAAAACTAAATTCAGTCAGTCAGTCATGTCAGTGTATATTTCAGTGATATGTGTGTCTGTCAGTATATCCTCTTTAGGAGTGTATTTCTTTGCCTGTTGAGAATTCATGTCATATTCTATGGCAGTGTAGCACCAGTCAATGATTCATGTCAGTATGTATTTCAGTATGATGCCCATCATGCAGTACCTTTCATTGTAAGGGTTTAGGGGCATGGTGGGCGAGCTGTCTAAGGCGCCAGGCTACTGATCCAGCGAGCGTGGAGGTGCCAGGATCAAGCCCACCTATGACCGAGTGTAAAAACCTTGTAGTCAACTTTGTGTGCAGACTCATTCAGTGTTATCACAACCCCTAGTGTACAGTACACAACCCTGTACACTTTAAAGAACCCATGAATCCGTTGGTAAATGACCAGATGGTGGCCAAATGAATACGTGCAAACACCTAGTTGCGGGTACAGCAACGTGCAGTAAATTTGGACAAAGTACTGTGACTATGTGTTCCAGCCCACCCAGCTGTGAATGGGTACCTCGAAAGGATGGGAAAGTCACATTAACTCGGTGCACCTAGTGGCTGCAAGAGTTGTATGTTTCCAAGGGAGTTGAGATTGATAATATGATGTGTTGCTGAGATTAACATCCAATGATCAAGGGAAAAACAAAGAAGTGCTTTGAGCATGCATGTGGGATGGACTACAGCGCTATATAAATACCCATATAATAATAATAACAACAATATCCCATGCTGTGTATACTTTCAGTGTGATGCCTGTCAATATCTGGTGGAGGAGGAGTTCAGAGCTATTCTGGTGATGACAGCAACCAAGTTTTATGTGTTTAAAGTGGCAGCCGATACATCCAGGTTTGTGATGCATGTCATCGGCAGGCATTTTGTGTTCATCCAACATACTTTGGAAGACTAGGTTAAATATTTGCTTCAGGAAGTATTGGAACAAATTAGTTTTGCTACATGTTTGTAATATCAGCAGCTGTTTATTGCAACGAGACTGCACCAGGCTGATGAAGATACTTTGGAGATTTTATGTACTTTCTGACATAATGTGTATTTGGCATACATGCCCACCAGGCCATTTAGTGTAGGATCAAGGGAGGGGTGCGTGACTAAATGAGAGAGCATCTGGGAGGGAGCATCAGAGTTAGGTATTTAGTTTTGGTTGAAATTTAGAATTTGAACTTTTGCCAGAGGTGGAATGTAATGCGGGAGGATATAGTCGACGCCTGGTCCGTCTGTCCGTAATCATTTCGTTTCCGGATCATAGCTCAAAAACTGTTCGATATTTTTCCATATATATATATATATCATATAAACAGAACTTAAAGTGGTGCTTTTGCTATTTGCAGATTTTTTATCCCCCACAACGTGTTTTGCAGGGGGTATTAAAATGGACTCCGTCCGTTCGTGTGTCCGTCCATCCGTGCACTTTTGTCTTTTCCGGAGCAGAACTCTAAAACGTTCACTATTTCTTCACCAAACTTGGCACATAGATAGATCTGGTGGTGTACTGGTGCCTTTTGGTAGTTTTGGAATTCTGAATAAAATATTGTTGGCGTTTCCATGGCAACAAGTTTGACTTAGACTGAAATTGGAGGTAGTGCTCTTTTCCTGAGCAGAACTTTAAAAACCTTTCAATACTCTCCTTCCATTTGTCTATATACACACCTAAATATTTGACATAATCATAACTCGTAAACATAATGATTGAGAGTATTTTGCCATTGCGGGGGATATTGATGACTTTGTCTTCTTGTTGCATTTTTATTTTCCATGGAAACGATGGTGACTTAGTCCAAAAAGGATAGGTGGGCTTCGTTCCCGGAGCACAACTTGAAAACCTTTCAATATCTTTCAACAAAACTTGGAAGATATATGAGGCAGATCCCAAAGAGGTGCCATTTGCTATTTGCAGATTTTTGGCAGTTTTATTTTTCCCGGTTTGCGTAGAAATGATTCGGACTTAGTCTCAAAAAGGAGGGGTGGACTTCGTTTCCAGAGCACAACTCATAAACCGTTCAGTATCTTTCAAGATAACTTGGCAGATATATGAGACAGATCCCAAAGTGGTGCCTTTTGCTATTTGCAGATATTTGCCTTTTTTAATTCTATTGGTTTCCATGGAAACGATTAGGACTTAGTCTAAAAAAAAAATCAAGTTTTACTAAAGTAACTGTCAGATAATTTGTTCTTCAAATGTTTGGGGGCCAGGGGAATTTCTCACCTTCTGATGACTCTTGTTGCATGGAGACAGTATCATAATGTGATGTTGCTGATTATATAGCGGCTGTTTATTGCATTGAGACAGTATCATCATGTGATGTTGCTGATTATATAGTGGTTGTTTATTGCATTGAGACAGTATCATAATGTGATGTTGCTGATTATATAGTGGTTGTTTATTGCAGTGAGACAGTATCTTAATGTGATGTTGCTGATTATATAGCGGCTGTTTATTGCATTGAGACAGTATCATCATGTGATGTTGCTGATTATATAGTGGTTGTTAATTGCATTGAGACAGTATCATAATGTGATGTTGCTGATTATATAGCGGCTGTTTATTGCATTGAGACAGTATCATAATGTAATGTTGCTTATTATATAGTGGTTGTTAATTGCATTGAGACAGTATCATAATGTGATGTTGCTGATTATATAGCGGCTGTTTATTGCATTGAGACAATATCATTATGTGATGTTGCTGATTATATAGTGGTTGTTTATTGCATTGAGACAGTATCATAATGTGATGTTGCTGATTATATAGCGGCTGTTTATTGCAGTGAGACAGTATCAGACTGGTTGACCACGGTGGACATCCAGCCCGTCACAGAGCTCCAGTACGTGGACATGGGTCTGGGGTGTCAGTGTTTCCGTATGGAGTTCGACACTGAGTGTTCCTGCTATACATTCATGATGAGGGATGCTGACCAGTGTAACAGCTTCGTCACCTTCCTGTCAGGTTGGTACTGCCTGTATTCATACCTGGTGTTGTTTGACTGTTAAAACTGATTCTGAGCACTCTTGTCTGTGGTCGTATGTTAGTGATGTTGTAGTTTGTAGCAGGAACCAGTCACAAGCAAATCCTTGAAACATATCAGTAACATTTTAGTTTGAATGTATGTTCTAGAAAAGATGTTAAGAAGTGAGTTTGAACTGGTATTTATTCTTGAATCTATGATGTGGCTGAATAAAATCCAAATTATTACAAGACTTGCATATTTTTACCTATGGTATATGCCTGTACCAGTGACACAGAACCGATAAGGATGGTGTTGTTTGCAGAGTTGCTGCAGAAGAATGTACTGAGTATGCACAACAAGATCAAGGCTGAGTTCCAGCTCAAACCGGCCAAATCCACAATGGCCGACATTCTCAGGGAAGTGTTGTCACGGAAATCTGAGGAGGAGGCACTTGAGCTGTACCTCATGGGGTACATGGTGAGAGGTGAGGAGGACACCATCAGTTGCATGTGTTGTCATGGTCGATGGTCCAGTTGTACTATCATATGGAAGTCGGTCCTGCAAAATAATCCTGTTATTATACTTTCTGGTTATTGAAAGCATGCATTGCACTGATGCAACCTGAAACTGCAACAAGATACCTCATACATTACACCCATTGCATGTTAAGATTTTGCTGTTTAAAGAACACAGATGTGGGTTAGACCCACAGGAACCCGTTATCGGCATGTAGGTTAAACATAGACCATAGATCTACGCGCACTTCACAAACAAATCAAGACATCAAGATGTGACGTGCGTGTAGATCTATGGTCTATGTTTAACCTACATGCCGATAACGGGTTCCTGTGGTTAGACCGCGGACTTTATCTGCTGGTGATTAGATGCCAGACTCTGAGGTTGTGGGTTCGAATCAACATAACAACAGTACCAGAATCTGAACTTTACTGACAATGTGTAATCCCAATATATAATATGTTACATTAATCTTGATGTCTTGATTTGTTTGTGAAGTGTTTTACTCAAGAAACTCTCTGATTCTTGAAGGTCGCAATCCGAGCTATCCAGTGAGTTTTGTGTTGAGCAACCGGTCAGTGTGCCTGGTGAAGGAGAGTCACCAGTGGCCACAGCCTCGTCTCCAGGCGCCGCTAGCCGCAGACTCCGTGGCCAAACACTTCACGGTGCTGGAGAGACAGCCCATCAACAACATTGCCACTGTGGTATGTAACAGATGGTTCAGAATCAGATATAAATGACGTTGTATTTCCTTTAGAAATACTCAACTTCGATATCCTTGAAATATGTGCTTGTTTGACAATCTTCATAAGCTCACCTTAGATTGAGAGCTTTGTCTTTTAAATTCTCCCTACTCTTTCAAGAGAGTTTATCCTCCATGTTTTATAAGGGCAGTAGCAACCTACTGGTTAAAGTACAATGGGCAGGTACAACAATTCCAAACAAGATAGATTATAGCACCGTTAATGCAGTGCTGTTTTTCAAGCATAAGATAGTCAGTTTCAAAGAATTATACAAAATTACAGTTCCATATATGGTCACTTTTGGAGATAGCACAACAAACATACAGTCTGTTACCCTACTTAGTCATCTGCAAACATGTCTTTGCTAATGGAGTCAACATAACAACAGATTTTAATTCTTAAGAGAATTCTAGGAGACATGTGCTTGACCCAAATCAAGTTTTAAAAAAGGAAATGAAAAAAGAGAGCATAAAAAAGAGACATGAAGAATCTTCCCAAAGAAACATATCTGACACTAAGTTTAAAATGAGTGCCTGTTGTTGATGAGTGCCTGATCTTCTGTATAGTTTTGACGACCTCACTATGCCCAGGTTACCATGGTTCTGCCGAGGATTTCTAGCATTACCCTGCTTCTGTCTGCTTATATCAACCTGTAGTGTTTCAGTAACGACACAGAGTTGTTTAGTCCAGAGATTGATCCCGGACTGGAGTTCATTGTATGGAATCATGAAGTGACAGATTGACTATTGTAATATGAAAGAATCTGGTGGTCCTTCACATCATTCAGTAGTACAAGGATTAGCTATATGCCTGTATAGATTTCAGGACAGACTAGATTAATGAGCCAGATACTTGTAATGTGAATGGACAACATTGGGGCTGGTGAGTTCAAGTGCACATAGATGTATATGGGATGAGCAACACTAACGCTGAAATGAGACTGTTTCCATATTGACATGCTGATTATTTGTAATCCAGGAAATAGTTGAGATGGACAAGAGACAAATGAGGCTTTCCTTCTTCAATGAACACACTGGTCTGGAGACCAAGTGGCAGATCACCATGGAAACGACAAACGGTGTACAGTCATTAGTGAACGGAATCCGGCAGCCGTGGGAGGAAGAGTTTGGTGTGGAGCTGGATGTCACCATGGTGCCTTTCACAGACTCTGAGAACGAGGAGGACTAAGGCGTTGTGGTCAGACAATCATACCATGGCGTGATAAGAAGAATTAACTCTTTGACCTGCCAACTCAATCATGACTGAGGGTCTTTGACATCAGAAGCACAACCCGATCCTTTTCTCAAAGAAAATACCACTGCGTTGTCTTTTGCATTGTGGATAAGGAAATCTTAGCAAAGTTGATTTAAAATCCCAGATAGGTGTTAAATTATCCTCAACCATGTTGCAATATTATTGGAACTAGTACCGTTACACACTGTCTGTAATTATTTCAGAGGTGTTCTACAGATAGCAGATGGAATTAATTCTCTGTTGTTGTTTATCCATTCCGAACAAAACCTATAAAGGATAATCATTCAGAAATGATAAATCGTAGCAGGGACATATGTGGTCCCCCTCAACTATACTCCCCATCAAAAGTTTAGACTCACTAGTGTAAATGTAGCGATTTAGGGACCGTTCATAATTTATGGGGGTGGAGGTGATGATTTTAAAGGGGGTCACCCATTTTGTTCTGGGGGGTCATCAATTTTATACACAAGTTTCTGTGGGGGCCAGCAATTTTGTACAAAAAAATATTTAAAAATTATGCTTTAAAAATATGGAAAGAGGGAGGGGGGTCATTGACTTTGTACATGACAAGCAGGGGGGTCACTTACTTTGTGCATAATTTTAGGGGGGGTCATTCACATTGTACATGCTTCTCCATAAAAATCATCATCACCCACCCTAGCCATAAATTATGAACGGTCCCTTACTTCAGTCAACTGTTCTGAACTAGATTTTGTAAAATAATCCATACAGTTTAAAGGTACTGTTCATACATGAGCTGATGTATTGTAAAACAAATTCGTGACGTTGAAAAGTTTATTGTCATGTGTTCAATAAATGATGAAACTCGGTGAAAAATGGCGAATTTTTTATCAAAACTTTACACCAAAACGCAGCTGTTCACATGCACAATATTTGCACATGCTTTTCAGCAATTTGATGCATGATCCATGAGCAATTAATCTGCATAAGGTTTTCAGATGTTTCCCCCATATTAGTGGAGAAATTCATCTTCTTGTAACCATATGTACATACATAACTTATAGTGATTGATTTAAGCGAGTCTAAACTGTTGATGGGTAGTATATATGACAATCTTATGATGCTCCTAATACTCATGTAATCTTAGTAATGTTCTTGTTAAGATTTGAGCCTGTTGTCAGTGTGGAACACAGTATGTCAGTGCATACTGACTGCATGCCCATAGGTATAGCCTGTAACTGCTCCACAGCCCAGTTTACATCTCCAGGCAGTATAGAACAATGCATTCACAGCATGATGTTTTGTTGACCTTGTTAGAACCAGGATCGCTTTGTGGAGCAAGGCCCTGGATTTGGGCTGATGACAAATGGGTGTATATCTTCAGGTGGTTAATGGCAATGGTGCATTTATTAGTGGGAAATTATTGTTGGAATTTGAGGGATATTATAGTGACCATGTGGATAATTTTCTCATTTTATAATTTGGTTGCTCAGTGAAAAGCAGTGATTTTACAATATACCCTAACAAAACCATGTGATGTGTGATAAGTGGCATGAAAACAGAAGTGAAGGAAGAAAGGGGGATACAGAAACGGACATAGATGCAATATTGTACAGATACTCTTTGTCTTATTAATGTGATGATAATTTGACCTGCTCAATGTGTAGTTAGATGTGGTCTCATTATACAGGTTATCTCCAGTTTTATGTTACCAGGTGTAACTGGTTGCTATGGCAACTAGCAAACAGATATGTACATAACCAGATTTGGGACAACCATGACAGGTTACTGGTACAAAATCCATATTTATCATATATAATCAGTGAGGTAATGAGGTCTTTGAATTATTTGCATATTATCAGAGGCGTGTTCAGAACCGAGAGCGGCCGAGCGATTGCCTCCCGATAGCGCTCGCATCAGATCTGAACGGACGCGAGCGCTTGGTTACAATAAACCATTCATGACCAACTCGTGTTGTTTCGGGACAAGCCGAATAGCTTCTTTATTATATTCTTAAGGGTGAAATACTGTAAATATTGGTGAAAATAAAAATGGTATTGTCACTGAGTAGAATATCACTTTTGCCTGGAACTACGAAATGATCGATAAACAATGATCAAAATATAATAAATAGAATATTTTGTTAATGTTGTCAATGGTTACGCCACTCGTGAACATATCAACTTTTTCAGACCACTCGATGACATATACATGTTATTTGACAACATTAACAAAATATCCTCCATGTCTTCTTTTTGGAGGTTACGGAAATCTGGTCTGACGAATGACATTAAACATGAGGCGCCATCTTTGTTAAGCTTGGTGAGGCAGCTGTGAGAATGGTTTTGTGTGAAGCGCTCGAGCGGGCACAGGCGTTCAGGATCGAGCGCTCGCGGTTCTGAACACGCCTCAGCTGTCATGCATTCCCTGGGTTTCTCCAGTTTTCATAACTTTCTATTGGCTCACTGGATTGGAAGCTGTTATGCAAAGTTACATTCCTTAGACATGCCAGAATGCTTAAATTTGGGTCAGTAAATCTCAGATGTATTTGATCATGTTTTCAGGTTTGTCAGCGCCAATGTAGGCTGCTCTCGCCAAAGTGGTAAATGTCCAAGACATGCATTTCTCTGGTGGTTCCTACCACATTAGGCTGACTGGCTGTAATTCAAAGCAGAAATATTCTGAAGTCTCGCATTTGTTGACCATTACATTATGTTGACATGGTTCCAGAAAGCAACATTATTACTGTCAATTCAGCATCACGAACGTTACCTTAAATACTTGTTAGCTGACTATAATGTTGAGATTAGGCTGTAGTTATATATATACTAGTATTCAGTGTAAGCTGATTTCACTAGAGTTGTGTCCCTTAGCTCCTCACAGGATCTGCTTGTCATTGGTTCAGTTTGAAATGCCAGATTTGGCCTGATTGTGATAGTTGTAGAACATAAGCAGTAACCATGTTTTAGACTTTCACAGATAACAGTGTCATCATGATTTAAACCGGTGTAGAGAAGGGATGATTTATTTTTTATACAGTGATGAAACAATGAATGCCTCATGTTTTGCCCAAAACAAATTTTATCTTTTGACAAGTTTGAAGTTTGAAAGCGAGATGAATGCATAATTTCCCAAAGGATAATTTGTTTTGAAGTGAGAAAATGTTACTTGTTTTAGCAGTTGAAGACACAGGTGTATATCATGTATGCAATAACACTTCCAGTCAGTTTTAAGGAGAGAATTGTTTGATTGTTATGGTTTTGGTGGAGAACACTAAACATTTGTGTAAATGCAATACGTCACATATGTGCTTAGTGTCATGAAACAGGCACATGATCAACACAACTTGATTTCATGTGTGGTTAATGTTGGCTTCTTTTTACAGTCAGGCAGTGATACAATGATTAAACTTCATTGTGTCCGGCATACTTAATAACTTGCCTTACTGTACTCTGAACCTTTAATGTGAATTGTGCAGATTGATTGTTTTTATTGTTATTTATAGTACAATTGTTTATTTTATTACCTGTACAGTGATATGCTATGTGTGTATATAACAGGCTTGTAAAGTATTGCTTGTCTTGACACATGTATTTATTTCATGAATAAAGATGTTGATTATTTCCCTTTGTTTTCTCCATCTTGTTTCATAGGGAGAATTACATAAAGACATGGACAGACTCCATGGTTACAAGATCTTGCGTATATAGAAATAATCTGCTGACTGAAACGGTCATTGCACATTGCATCACATCTTCCTGGTGGTTCAATTCTCAATCAAAAGATGTTAATAGGTGATGTTGCTTCTTTTACTTATACTATGCCTTAAAACAATGACTGGACAGCTTGTATTAGGAGCACACGCACACACACACACAAGCACAAACATACATGCTCAAACACACATACACGCGCAAATGCAAGGGAAACTTTCATTCATATAAGATGCTGAGTAAATGTGTGCCTTAACTTTCTTGAGTGGCATTTAGGAAGTTTGGAAGTGAATTACTGACAAATGTATGGATAACATCTAAATATATTTTGTGAGTGCTACATTTCGATACAGATTCTTGTACCATTGTCTGGCAGTATTTATCCATTTAGAGTCAAAGGATGATTTAGAGATAATCTGCTGATTGACATGGGTATTGCATCACATCTTCCCGGTTCGATTCACGGCCAGAAGATGTTAATAGATGTTGCTTCTTTTTATCCAGACTTACACTGCGCATTAAGACAATGACTGGACAGCTTTGATTTGGAGCACACACATACACACACAAATGCAAGCACAGAAAACACATACAAAGGCAAGCACATATGCACACAAACACGGTAAATATCTTTGGACACAGCCTTAAACTCCACTTCACCGTACTTTCATTCAAATACAAAGATGTTAAGTAAATGTGTACCTTAACTTTCTTAAGTGGCATTTGAAAAGTTGGGAGGTAAAATACTGACACATTTATGGTTAATCTTCATTTATTTTGTCATGGCTACGTTTCAGTACAGATTCCTGTATCGTTGTTTAGAAGGATTTATCCATTTAGAGTCAAAGGATAATTTAGATCAGTTCTTTTACTGTGGTTAAGAACGGATTAACATTACGTATTAAAAGACGCCAATGTTATGATAGGGAATGAATGAATGAATGAACGAACGAATGAATATAACTATAAGAATCGGGGAGTCAAAACATTGAAATGAATTAATCAATACCTACAAGCAAATAACGTATGATCTGCATCTTGTGATGCTACAGATAGAGCAGTGACGTCAGCTGCCGTCGGCTTA
This sequence comes from Haliotis rubra, assembly GCF_003918875.1. Lineage (NCBI taxonomy): Eukaryota > Metazoa > Mollusca > Gastropoda > Lepetellida > Haliotidae > Haliotis > Haliotis rubra. Next base: position 715,627 of record NW_025766984.1, on the reverse strand, counting down.
TTGTGTTTGCGTTGATACTTAGGAGCTGAGGTTATGTGACTCACCTCACCATTTCTGTTAGATACCTAATGCCAGCAGCACGTTGTGTCACTACTCTGACACATTTGCCTGTGCAATCTACATGTTTCAGATATTGATTATGGCGAAGTATATCAAAACGTTTCCCGCAGATGATATTTCTTCAGGGCCCAATCCACACAGTGTTGGTACTGTGTTCGTCAACCTCTAAAAATGTCTGTGCTAGAGTTAGGATAGCTTTTAACCCTACGAACGAATTGTGGATTGGACGGACCCCGACTTTCACAGATTTGTGGAGTACTACATCGTCACACTTTTCTTCACACACACATATATATACTCTTCCACAACTTATAACAACAACATTTCTGGTTGACTACACACTTACGTTTTGTGTAATTTATGTTTTGCCTACATGAAATATGCACGAATTTAGATTTATTAAATAACTGCTCTCTTCTCTACTAAAATCTCTACTCTGCTAAGTCAGGCGATGTATCAGTATCTGTTGTTTCAGTTCAGTGCACTTCCCGGGATATCCTATTACCTAAAAAGGGGTGATGAGGTGTTGTTGTTTTAACAATGCGTGGTAGTTTTGGGATATAACCAATCAAGACGGATAAGAGGATTGAGTTCAACCTTGACAATTATGGTTAACACATTTTCGGGAATCACATTTAGAGTTCACACAAACAAAATCGCTAAAAATGGTACCATTAAGATACCTCAAAGTCTGTATCGTGTGGGGCCTCCATGGGCATCGACGACGGCGTTGCATCGACTGTGCATGGAATGAATTAGCCGTTTGATGAAGGCCATAAGCACTTAGGTCCATACGCAGCGAAATGCCTGATCGAGTCCAGCCGCAGTTGTTGGCCTTGGTTAGAGGTCATTCAGTCTTCTTGGAATCTCGCCCCAAAGGTGTTCTGTTGGGCCTAAATACGGACTAAGTGCAGGCTATTGTAGGGTTTGGATGCCATGGTGTTTTACGAAGTCCAATGTTGCTCTGGCAGTGTGGACACGAGTGTTGTGTTGATGGAAGATGTGAGTTTTGTGACGTCCAAAATGAGGTACAACGTGGGGTCTTATGACTTGGTCAATACAGCGAGCAGCTGCCACGCCATTTCCTCGTCTTGGACCGAGATTCTGGAACACCACGGGGCCAACTCTTTGGTTCAGACAGATTACACCCCAAACTATGATGCTTGGACCATTCTACGAGTCTCTGTCAACAATACACTCATTGGAAAACCGTTCCCCACGCCTTCGCCACACTCTCACTCTGCCACCTGCTGTCGAAACACAATATCGGCTTTCATCAGAAAAAAGCACAGTTTTCCATTGTCGATAACGTCAATGTCCATGCTGAGTTGCACATTGTAGTCGTTTTTTGGCAATGACGAGCGGTGAGCACAGTACCACGATATGGTCTGTGACAGCAGATACCTTCCGCGCAAACGTCAACGCACTGTATCGGCACTGATGGGTCTGTTGTGAGTCCCAATGCTCAGGCGTGCTGTTTCCCTCGCTCTGGTGAAGCGATCCTGCAGATGGTGGCGCACAATCTGTCGGTTTTGACGTTGTGATGTTACTGAATGCTGTCTTGGATGTTGTTAGTGGATTGATACCGCTCCTGCAGTCAGTAGATTGTCCTAACAGGAACATTAAAATGATTGGCTACCCTCCGTGCAGTCTGGCCAACTTGCAATCGTCCCAAGACTTGGTTCCTCTGATCTCTCGTAAGTCGTGGCATGGCGATTGTGTCAAAACAAAAATTATTTCAGGCGAGTTTGAGACTTGCTTTTCATTGGTATAGTTGTCACGATATGCACGTACATTTTCATTTTCACGAATGTCATACGGAACCTTTTACCACGTCAGCCTTTTTAGGTGCGTTTGGTCGATATGCTTTTTCATCAGAAAACACACTGATGTTGGTTATAACTGTCAATTTGGATTGAAAAACATGTTAGAAAATCGGTACAATAATAATAAAAACACCACCTTATGAGAACAAAATTTTGGTTTTGAAAGGTGATGTTGCTTTTGCGGTTCAGTATATGTGATATATACCCCTGATTTAGCTAAAACTTGTAATTGGCCTGCTGTCCACTCCTTAGGAGGAGTGAGTGAGGCCGGGCCTTCGGCGTGATGAGCGAACGCTTTAACCACGAGGCTACCCCACCGCTCCCCATCCCCTAGGAAGACGCTCGAAGTAACTGGTATTGGCGTCTTGAACCTTCAATCATCACACTATTCTGTATAACTGCATCCTCATCCACCGATCTGAAAATAAGTGTAATAATACGTATTTCGATAATGGAGTACCCTATATTATGGTATCTGTAAAATGTGTGTTATCATGGAATCCATATTATCAAGTGGAATCCACACCTATATTTGTAGGAAATACAAACTCGGTCTGTGTTGTCTCCCTACTGTTTACCATAAACACACGACAACTAAGGTTAATGAGGCCTATATCTTACCCTGACTGATGTATAGCCGAAGGATCGAAGTTTGCTGGTGAGATGGGCAAACTCACTTCGAAGCGATCAATGATGAATTTCTAACACAAAGCGTGTAAATTATACAAACAGAGGACACACCCTGAAACGCTGTTGCTAACTTAGAAAGGTGTTTTCCACAAGAAAGTGCCCGTCTTCATACCTGGAAATGAATATGAGTGAATTCATACAGTTTGGTTACAATTGGACAAAATAATCTCAAAGCGAGATTTCATGACCCCCTGAAATTTGCACTTTACGAACGAGATAGACACACTAAAACAGAACGGCTCAATCTCAATGCATCCGACGGTGGCTGAGTAGAATTTTGCGCCGCTTTCCCACTCTAACATTTATATAAAAAACAACCGAAATAAGGGGACGCCTGAAATATAATTCAAACATGAAACCGTTGTGGGGAATCGATCAGTGTGACAAGAGAATGTTTTAACCGCCAGTTAACCGCACCTGCCTCCCCCCTCTACCTCTCACTCCATCCCAAATCCTTATATCGTGTCTACTTTGTTATCCGTCACTTATAACTAATTGTAGTCAATGATTTACTCAATAGTGCATGGAGATATTTATCCCCCCGTGTATGTTTGACGGTTTCACCAAAGTAGTAAGTCTCTACATGCTCTGTCACCTTGGCTTTGCCTCAATCACCCTGGTATACGTGAAATACGTTTGAGAGGACGTGAAGCACAGCTCACCCGTTGATAAGGCCGGTAATGTGGCTGATACTACCTTGAGTGATGGGTTATGTTGGCCGTAAAATGATTCGGACTTTTTGGAACCTCATTTGAAAATATACTCTTCGAAAAAAGAAACTCGACATAGGACAAATTTGAATTTTAGGAAAATATTTGACACAAACCAATCCATGCTGAATCCAAGCAAGTGGGGGAATGGTTGTCGACGACAAAACGTTTGAAAAAAGAAACGTTAAACAAAAATGTAACGTTACACTCACGTCGGTAGTGAATCGCTAAAACGCACCCTACATGAAATGCACGAGCATCATGAAATTGTGTATCACCCTGAGCTGAAGCCTGTGACTGTAGGCTTTAAAAAGCAACATCAATGATACCCCACATGCATTGTTTTAAGCCACTATAGACGACAAGAGAATGAAAGGACTATGGACCCGATACAAAAATACTGGGAGTTTTAATGCCAGACCCAGGTCAGGTCAACCTGGAGTTACCACCGCCGCCCAGGGTCGCTACATCCGGTTGAGACATTTTCGTTCAAACACCACGGCCGCATCATCCACAACAATCCAAATCTCTGGACTGCTCCGTATCTCCGACCAGACAGTGCGCAATTGGCAATGGGAAGCCAGACGTTGTGCCAGAAGACCAGTTCCCTACATCAACGTGATCTTTGGAGCATGAGAATGCTCGACCTCACGTCGCATGTGTTTGACAGGCCTTCCTCCAGCAAAACAAAGTTCGGTTGTTACCTTGGCCTTCTCGATCACCCGATTTGTCCCCCATTGAACATCTATGGGATACTTTTGATTGACGCTTGCGTCAGCGTAATCCGCCACCTCAGACACTACAAGAACTGCACACAGCACTTCAGCAAGTGTATCAAAACATTCCTCAAGACAGCATTCGGCATCTCCTTTCTTCTATGGGTCACCGCTGCCAAAACTGTTATCGATGTTCATGGCGGTCACACCAGATACTGACATTTTACTCTGACCAAATGGCTTTAATAGCCCTCTGTGGTTTAATAGCCCTCTGTGAGCCAGTGACTTACAGATTTACTGGCCCGACTAGAGTTTTACTAGCCACGGGCTAGCGGGCCAGTGGCTATTTCGCACATTGCTCGGAAGAGTCCCTGTAACACTAAGATGTTGTGCTGTCGTTGACGTGTTTCCTCGTGGAACTGGCCTGATGTAGTTGTCCAGGGTCCCGATCCACAAAGCATTCGTAACGTTACGACCAGTCGTAACTATACAGTTTGCCGTAGGCTTGCGAATGTCGTAGCGCTACGAACGCTTTGTGGACCCAGAGCTATAGCCTGATCTGATGTCAGGGCGAAATGCAACCACATGGGGTCCCTGGAAGGAAGTATGGCGGACTGCCGATATATAGTGGGTTGCTTTGTCACACAAATCTTGATTGAAAAAGAATAAATCGCCGTCCTTAAGTCTGTTTCTTCAAGTGGCATCGTACCTATGTTTGCCTCAGCGCTTCAGCATACATCGGTACTGTGAGTCTGCTGGAATGTGAATCACTGACTGACTGAGTATGGTGTTTCTCTGCTTTCAGCAATATTCCAGCAATATTCCAGCAATATCATGGCGGGGAACACCAGACATGGGCTTCACACATTTTACCCATGTGGGGAATCGAACCCGGGTCTTCGGCGTGACGAACGAACGCTTTAACCACTATGCTACCCCACCACACCGTGTGACATCACATGGAGCAAGTTCGAGCATACTACGGAAAGGAAAATTATGACACAATATACTGAAATCCACACGTTATCGTCTAACTGACCTGAAATATTATGATAAATAGATTATAACGTTCATATCGACGTCTGTCTCTCTATTTGTCCAGCCCAGGCTGCGCTATTCATAATGTAATTTGTCTGGCTGCCTGGGTTCGTCCACGGCACCGGATTGAAAACCCGCATTCTCCTTCTTATTTATTCCTGGTTATCAGCACCATACACCGGTGCTTGTTGTATCAGTGTGGTAGTGCCCTGGAATTGCAGCACTTCAAGCTTTCCATCTAGTCAGACATTACCATTACCGGTGAAATAGTCCGGATAACTGACTGACTGACTGAGTTTTGGTTTTACGCCGCTTTTAGCAATATTCCAGCAACATCACGGCGGGGGACACCAGAAATGGGCTTCACACATTGTACCCATGTGGGGATTCGAACCCTGGTCCTCGGCGTGACGAGCCAACGCTTTAACCACTAGGCTACCCCACCGCCCCAGTCCGGATAACCAAACACATTCACACATAGACGTATTTAACAGTAATTGTTGGACTAACGGAGTGAGTGAGTTTAGTTTTAGGCCGCACTCAGCAATATTCCAGTAATATGGCGGCCGTCTGTAAATAATCGAGTCTGGTACAGACAATCCAGTGATCAACAGCATGAGCATCGATCTGCGCAATTGGGAACCGATGACATGTGTCAACAAAGTCAGCGAGCCTGACCACCCGATCCCGTTAGTCGCCTTTTACGACAAGCATAGTCGCCTTTTGTGGCAAGCATGGGTTGCTGAAGACCTATTCTACCCCGGATCTTCACGGACTAACGGAGTTATGTTGTATGTATTTAGTTGATAATGTTACTCGGCACTAATGAACAACTGACTATGAGAACATTTGACTACAATATGAGACCATGCCAACGCTGAGGGGCTGACGTCGCGGTCGTCGTTGTAATTACCGACGCAGTACAGACAGCTACTGTATTTTATAGCTGTCACAGACATTAGCTTTCTCGTCGTACTCCGTCAAGCGGAATGGCCATCAAAGGACTCCCCTTGTCGTACTATCCCGCAACCAATAATTGAAATAATTGTATCCTCATTTTCCTTCATACATCATTGTAATTATCATTATCAAAATTACTGTTTGTGTTCGTGTATTCACGATTTAGACCTTTCTGTGTAGGTTTGTCTGGATTCTGTCCAATGTCGTTATACTGAGTATTTATTGCATTGTTTGTTTTCTGGTTGCCATGACATTTCTTAGTGTCATGGCAACACAGCAACGAAACACTTCCTCAAAGATCGTCTTCTATGATGAAATGTCGTAATCAAATACGTGTAAGCTAAACGTAACCCAGAACTAACGTAAACGTGATTATCAACCAGACGGTTGGTATGATTATCAAAATACTAGCCATTGGCCTTTCGTGAGGCACTGCATCAGTACAGTTCCTTGGAAATCAAGAAAACCGATGCGATCTCTTATTGTAGCAAAGGAAGCCGGTACAGTTTCATCCTCTAAAGTACAATACAATACAATACAATACAATACAATATAATACAATATAATACAATACAAAACAAACTATTGTATTTGCGTCTCACTGTTTGTACAGAGTGAAAAACAACAAAACAACAAGTATGTGAAGGATGATGTACTAACGCCACCTAGAGTGGGTTATGAGAGACGATAAAACAAAGTATACGTTAAATGATAGACATTAGGATATACAGAGTAATAAGTAATACATGTGAAGGATGATGTACAAACGCCACCCAGAGTGGGATATGAGAGACGATAAAACAAAGTATACGTTAAATGATAGACATTAGGATATACAGAGTGATAAGAAATACATGTGAAGGATGATGTACAAACGCCACCCAGAGTGGGATATGAGAGACGATAAAAAACAAATATACGTTAAATGATAGACATTAGGATATACAGAGTAATAAGAAATACATGTGAAGGATGATGTACAAACGCCACCCAGAGTGGGATATGAGAGACGATAAAACAAATATACGTTAAATGATAGACATTAGGATATACAGAGTAATAAGAAATACATGTGAAGGATGATGTACTAACGCCACCTAGAGTGGGATATGAGAGACGATAAAACAAAGTATACGTTAAATGATAGACATTAGGATATACAGAGTGATAAGTAATACATGTGAAGGATGATGTACAAACGCCACCCAGAGTGGGATATGAGAGACGATAAAACAAATATACGTTAAATGATAGACATTAGGATATACAGAGTGATAAGTAATACATGTGAAGGATGATGTACAAACGCCACCTAGAGTGGGATATGAGAGACGATAAAACAAATATACGTTAAATGATAGACATTAGGATATACAGAGTAATAAGAAATACATGTGAAGGATGATGTACAAACGCCACCCAGAGTGGGATATGAGAGACGATAAAACAAAGTATACGTTAAATGATAGACATTAGGATATACAGAGTAATAAGAAATACATGTGAAGGATGATGTACAAACGCCACCTAGAGTGGGATATGAGAGACGATAAAACAAAGTATACGTTAAATGATAGACATTAGGATATATAGAGTGATAAGAAATACATGTGAAGGATGATGTACAAACGCCACCTAGAGTGGGATATGAGAGACGATAAAACAAAGTATACGTTAAATGAAAGACATTAGGATATATAGAGTGATAAGAAATACATGTGAAGGATGATGTACAAACGCCACCTAGAGTGGGATATGAGAGACGATAAAACAAAGTATACGTTAAATGATAGACATTAGGATATACAGAGTAATAAGAAATACATGTGAAGGATGATGTACAAACGCCACCCAGAGTGGGATATGAGAGACGATAAAACAAAGTATACGTTAAATGATAGACATTAGGATATACAGAGTAATAAGAAATACATGTGAAGGATGATGTACAAACGCCACCTAGAGTGGGATATGAGAGACGATAAAACAAAGTATACGTTAAATGATAGACATTAGGATATACAGAGTAATAAGAAATACATGTGAAGGATGATGTACAAACGCCACCTAGAGTGGGATATGAGAGACGATAAAACAAAGTATACGTTAAATGATAGACATTAGGATATACAGAGTAATAAGAAATACATGTGAAGGATGATGTACTAACGCCACCTAGAGTGGGATATGAGAGACGATAAAACAAAGTATACGTTAAATGAAAGACATTAGGATATATAGAGTGATAAGAAATACATGTGAAGGATGATGTACAAACGCCACCCAGAGTGGGATATGAGAGACGATAAAACAAAGTATACGTTAAATGAAAGACATTAGGATATATAGAGTGATAAGAAATACATGTGAAGGATGATGTACTAACGCCACCCAGAGTGGGATATGAGAGACGATAAAACAAAGTATACGTTAAATGATAGACATTAGGATATACAGAGTAATAAGAAATACATGTGAAGGATGATGTACAAACGCCACCCAGAGTGGGATATGAGAGACGATAAAACAAAGTATACGTTAAATGATAGACATTAGGATATACAGAGCAATAAGAAATACATGTGAAGGATGATGTACTAACGCCACCCAGAGTGGGATATGAGAGACGATAAAACAAATATACGTTAAATGATAGACATTAGGATATACAGAGTAATAAGTAATACATGTGAAGGATGATGTACAAACGCCACCCAGAGTGGGATATGAGAGACGATAAAACAAAGTATACGTTAAATGATAGACATTAGGATATACAGAGTAATAAGAAATACATGTGAAGGATGATGTACAAACGCCACCCAGAGTGGGATATGAGAGACGATAAAACAAAGTATACGTTAAATGATAGACATTAGGATATATAGAGTGATAAGAAATACATGTGAAGGATGATGTACAAACGCCACCTAGAGTGGGATATGAGAGACGATAAAACAAAGTATACGTTAAATGATAGACATTAGGATATATAGAGTGATAAGAAATACATGTGAAGGATGATGTACAAACGCCACCCAGAGTGGGATATGAGAGACGATAAAACAAAGTATACGTTAAATGAAAGACATTAGGATATACAGAGTGATAAGAAATACATGTGAAGGATGATGTACAAACGCCACCCAGAGTGGGATATGAGAGACGATAAAACAAAGTATACGTTAAATGATAGACATTAGGATATACAGAGTAATAAGAAATACATGTGAAGGATGATGTACAAACGCCACCCAGAGTGGGATATGAGAGACGATAAAACAAAGTATACGTTAAATGATAGACATTAGGATATACAGAGCAATAAGAAATACATGTGAAGGATGATGTACAAACGCCACCCAGAGTGGGATATGAGAGACGATAAAACAAAGTATACGTTAAATGAAAGACATTAGGATATATAGAGTGATAAGAAATACATGTGAAGGATGATGTACTAACGCCACCTAGAGTGGGATATGAGAGACGATAAAACAAAGTATACGTTAAATGAAAGACATTAGGATATATAGAGTGATAAGAAATACATGTGAAGGATGATGTACTAACGCCACCTAGAGTGGGATATGAGAGACGATAAAACAAAGTATACGTTAAATGAAAGACATTAGGATATATAGAGTGATAAGAAATACATGTGAAGGATGATGTACTAACGCCACCTAGAGTGGGATATGAGAGACGATAAAACAAAGTATACGTTAAATGAAAGACATTAGGATATATAGAGTGATAAGAAATACATGTGAAGGATGATGTACTAACGCCACCTAGAGTGGGATATGAGAGACGATAAAACAAAGTATACGTTAAATGAAAGACATTAGGATATATAGAGTGATAAGAAATACATGTGAAGGATGATGTACAAACGCCACCTAGAGTGGGATATGAGAGACGATAAAACAAAGTATACGTTAAATGAAAGACATTAGGATATATAGAGTGATAAGAAATACATGTGAAGGATGATGTACTAAACGCCACCTAGAGTGGGATATGAGAGACGATAAAACAAAGTATACGTTAAATGAAAGACATTAGGATATACAGAGTGATAAGAAATACATGTGAAGGATGATGTACAAACGCCACCCAGAGTGGGATATGAGAGACGATAAAACAAAGTATACGTTAAATGAAAGACATTAGGATATACAGAGTGATAAGAAATACATGTGAAGGATGATGTACAAACGCCACCCAGAGTGGGATATGAGAGACGATAAAACAAAGTATACGTTAAATGATAGACATTAGGATATACAGAGTAATAAGAAATACATGTGAAGGATGATGTACTAACGCCACCTAGAGTGGGATATGAGAGACGATAAAACAAATATACGTTAAATGATAGACATTAGGATATACAGAGTAATAAGAAATACATGTGAAGGATGATGTACAAACGCCACCCAGAGTGGGATATGAGAGACGATAAAACAAAGTATACGTTAAATGATAGACATTAGGATATACAGAGTAATAAGAAATACATGTGAAGGATGATGTACAAACGCCACCCAGAGTGGGATATGAGAGACGATAAAACAAATATACGTTAAATGATAGACATTAGGATATACAGAGCAATAAGAAATACATGTGAAGGATGATGTACAAACGCCACCCAGAGTGGGATATGAGAGACGATAAAACAAAGTATACGTTAAATGATAGACATTAGGATATACAGAGCAATAAGAAATACATGTGAAGGATGATGTACAAACGCCACCTAGAGTGGGTTATGAGAGACGATAAAACAAATATACGTTAAGTGATAGACATTAGGATATACAGAGTAATAAGAAATACATGTGAAGGATGATGTACAAACGCCACCCAGAGTGGGATATGAGAAACGATAAAACAAAGTATACGTTAAATGAAAGACATTAGGATATACAGAGTAATAAGAAATACATGTGAAGGATGATGTACAAACGCCACCTAGAGTGGGATATGAGAGACGATAAAACAAAGTATACGTTAAATGAAAGACATTAGGATATACAGAGTGATAAGAAATACATGTGAAGGATGATGTACAAACGCCACCTAGAGTGGGATATGAGAGACGATAAAACAAAGTATACGTTAAATGATAGACATTAGGATATACAGAGTAATAAGAAATACATGTGAAGGATGATGTACAAACGCCACCTAGAGTGGGATATGAGAGACGATAAAACAAAGTATACGTTAAATGATAGACATTAGGATATACAGAGTAATAAGAAATACATGTGAAGGATGATGTACAAAACGCCACCCAGAGTGGGATATGAGAGACGATAAAACAAAGTATACGTTAAATGATAGACATTAGGATATACAGAGTGATAAGAAATACATGTGAAGGATGATGTACAAACGCCACCTAGAGTGGGATATGAGAGACGATAAAACAAAGTATACGTTAAATGATAGACATTAGGATATACAGAGTGATAAGAAATACATGTGAAGGATGATGTACAAACGCCACCCAGAGTGGGATATGAGAGACGATAAAACAAAGTATACCTTAAATGAAAGACATTAGGATATATATAGTGATAAGAAATACATGTGAAGGATGATGTACTAACGCCACCTAGAGTGGGATATGAGAGACGATAAAACAAAGTATACGTTAAATGATAGACATTAGGATATATAGAGTGATAAGTAATACATGTGAAGGATGATGTACAAACGCCACCCAGAGTGGGATATGAGAGACGATAAAACAAAGTATACGTTAAATGAAAGACATTAGGATATATAGAGTGATAAGAAATACATGTGAAGGATGATGTACTAACGCCACCTAGAGTGGGATATGAGAGACGATAAAACAAAGTATACGTTAAATGAAAGACATTAGGATATACAGAGTGATATAAGAAATACATGTGAAGGATGATGTACAAAACGCCACCTACAGAGTGGGATATGAGAGACGATAAAACAAAGTATACGTTAAAATGAAAGACATTAGGATATATATGACCAGTGATAAGACTAAAATACATACCTGAAATCACAGGGGCGGCCTGCGAACAAACCAGACAATCTGGTGATGGACCTAAAACTCAAGTAATACCACAAATAATTAATATAGCAAAATATACACAGCACCAAAATTCAAAATTAACACTGTTTTCAGGTGTGTGTGTTTAAATCAGTAGGAGTTCTTTGAATGGCATTTAAAAGTGATACACATATGGAAGGGATTTTTTATGGATCTCAACTTCTTTAGAATGAGGAACACAACGTTTCGGAGTATGTACTTACTCCTTCACCAGGTGAATGAATGGTAGGAGACAGGATGACAGTCATAGGCGGATCCAGAGAGGGGGTGGGGGGTTTGCAGTGTGCGCAGCCCCCCTTTTGTGCTGAAAGTTTGTTAAATGAACATTGAAACTCAGGTGAAAATGAAGTGTGCACCCCTTCTTTTCTCAATAGTGTGTGCGCACGCGCACGCGCACGCGCACGCACACACACACACACACACACACACACACACACATACAACAAAATTAAGTTGATATACCTGTCATAATGTTCAAAGCAGCGAGTAAATATAACAACGTTATAACGCCTCAGAAAACAACAGTCCAAACTATCAATGTATACTCATGCCAATAATGGTTGCCACCCCCTTCAAAATTTTTTATTATAATGAAAGACATTAGGATATATAGAGTGATAAGAAATACACATCATATAAGCACATTCATTCCTCATTTAAAAGCAACCAGATCATCATACTAAAACATTATAATATATACAGAAGGGTTTTTGGCATAAATGATTTTTAAATATATATTAAAAAGATAGATAAATACATTGTAGAGCATAAAATAGATAAACTATCTTTGGGATAGAATATATATAATGTATGACCAGTAAAATAACTTTCTACGACTAAACATTTTAAAACACATTTTACCTAAGGAAATCATAGGTGTATTATCATTAAGCAGGGTCTAAAGTCGACATGCACACACACACACACACACACACACACACACACACACACACACACACACACACACACACACACACACACACACACACACACACACACACACACACACACACACACACACACACACACACACACACACACACACACACACACACACACACACCTACCTTTCTCAAAAAGCTGTATCCGCCCCTGATGACAGTAACTGTTCACTTTCAAGGCTTTTGATGTGAACAGTACACGACAGAAAGTGTTTTTGTGTTGTGTTGTGTTGTGTTGTTTCTACCATGGCGCCATGAGGCACTGATGCTTTGACAACTGACAAGGCCTGTAATACGTAATCTCCTTCTAGCTATGGAATACGTGTGGTTAAAGCACCGTGATGTTGCTGGATGTTCTTGTTTGTTTGTTCTAGTAATCGGCAGATTTCCACGTGTTATATACAAGCAAAACCACCGAAAACTGATTTCCTGTAGACAAAAGGTCTTGAGTGATTTGATTCTTGTTTAACACTGCACTCAACAATATTCCAGCTATAAGGCGGCAGTCTGTACATAATCGAGTCTGGACTAGACTATCCAGTGATCAATATCATGAGCATTGATCTACGCAGTTATGTGTTTCCTGATCTTATGAGAGAAGTCTGTGGCTTCCAGGTTGATAACGATCTAACATTCATCATCGAACGTTGCTCTATGCATTAAGCCACAGGCAAACTGTAGCGCAAAATAGAGTTCCGCAACAAAGAGAGAAAATGACCAGTCTTCCTATATGTGTTCTTCTTTGTTCACCAACTTCTGCACTACCATCAAACGATTTGTATCCCGTGAAAGCAGCCGAACGCTCTCTCATCTAAATAATTCTGAAAACATGAAAGAGCACAATCATATACCTTAAACAAAAATGACTGATGCGCCAGTAGGCATTCTCTTTAAGGACCAACCTTATTGATATTCCTGGGTCGGGTAGGATTTTGTATGTAGACCATAAACGTTTTTAGCAACAGCTTCATTTAAAAAAATACAACTATGAGTCCAAGGCGGGGCGGTGGGGTATGAAGTGGTTAAAGCGTTCATTCGGCACGCTGAAGACCGGGTTCGATTCCCCACATCGCTGCAATATGTGGGAGCCCATTTCTGGTGTCCCCCGCCATGGTATTGCTGGAATATTGCTAAAGGTGGCGTAAATCCATACTCACTCACTTACTCACTCTGGTGTCACCCGCCCTGATATTGCTGAAATATTGTTTTAAAGCGGCGTTATTCCATACCCACTCACTCACTCTGGTGTCCCCCCGCAGTGATATTGCTGGAATATTGTTAACAGCGGCGTAAAACTCACTCACTCACTCACTCACTCACTCACTCACTCATGACCCCCGCCGTGATTTTGCTGGAATATTGCTAAAAGCGGCGTAAAACCATACTGCCTCACTCTATCTGATACCTTCAGACAGAACAGGTCACTTCTCCAGACCAATGCAGAACCCGCTTTTTTTCGGTTACGTCATGACGCTGTCAAGAGATTTCTAAATGGCTAAACTATTCCCGGATCAATGTGTAAACACGTAAGAAAAAATGGCAAATCAATGCAACGTTGCAGTATATAAACCCCAAGATAGAATTGAACCATGATGCTGTGAGTGTGGTCGACGTACATAATCAGCCTTATCAAGGTAAGTGTTTCTGATGCTTCCATTGTTAACAGTTTGATAGTACTGACCCACTGTTGCTTTCACTGTTAACAGTTTGATAGTACTAACCTACTGTTGCTTCCGTTGTTAACAATTTGACAATACCGACCTACTGTTGCTTTCATTGTTAACAGTATGATAGTACTGACCTACTGTTGCTTTCACTGTTAACAGTTTGATAGCACTGACCTTCTGTTGCTTCCACTGTTAACAGTTTGATAGTACTAACCTACTGTTGCTTCCATTGTTAACAATTTGACAATACCGACCTACTGTTGCTTTCATTGTTAACAGTATGATAGTACTGACCTACTGTTGCTTCCATTGTTAACAGTTTGATAGTTCTGACCTACTGTTGCTTCCATTGTTAACAGTTTGATAATACCGACCTACTGTTGCTTTCACTGTTAACAGTTTGATAATACCGACCTACTGTTGCTTCCACTGTTAACAGTTTGATAGTACTGACCTACTGTTGCTTTCACTGTTAACAGTTTGATAATACCTACCTACTGTTGCTTCCATTGTTAACAGTTTGATAGTACCTACCTACTGTTGCTTTCATTGTTAACAGTTTGATAGTACCTACCTACTGTTGCTTTCACTGTTAACAGTTTGATAGTACCTACCTACTGTTGTTTTCACTGTTAACAGCTTGATAGTACCTACCTACTGTTGCTTTCACTGTAAACAGTTTGATAGCACTCACCCACTGTTGCTTTC
The DNA here is from genome assembly GCF_003918875.1 of Haliotis rubra. Classification (NCBI taxonomy): domain Eukaryota; kingdom Metazoa; phylum Mollusca; class Gastropoda; order Lepetellida; family Haliotidae; genus Haliotis; species Haliotis rubra. The sequence goes on along the minus strand of NW_025766984.1, from coordinate 700,202 downwards.
ACTGTTAACAGTTTGATAGTACCTACCTACTGTTGCTTCCATTGTTAACAGTTTGATAGTACCTACCTACTGTTGCTTTCACTGTTAACAGTTTGATAGTACATACCTACTGTTGCTTTCACTGTTAACAGTTTGATAAAGTACCTACCTCAGCTGTTGCTTTCTACTGTTAACAGTTTGATGGTACCTACCACTGTTGCTTTCACTGTTAACAGCTCGATGGTACCTACCTACTGTTGTTTTCACTGTTAACAGTTTGATAGTACCTACCTACTTTTGCTTTCACTGTTAACAGTTTGATAGTACTGACCCACTGTTTCTTTCACTGTTAACAGTTTGATAGTACTGACCTACTGTTGCTTCCATTGTTAACAGTTTGATAGTACCTACCTACTGTTGCTTTCACTGTTCACAGTTTGATTGTACCTACCTACTGTTGCTTTCACTGTTAACAGTTTGATAGTACCTACCTACTGTTGCTTTCACTGTTAACAGTTTGATAGTACCTACCTACTGTTGCTTTCACTGTTAACAGCTTGATGGTACCTACCTACTGTTGCTTTCACTGTTAACAGTTTGATAGTACCTACCTACTGTTGCTTCCATTGTTAACAGTTTGATAGTACCTACCTACTGTTGCTTTCACTGTTCACAGTTTGATAGTACCTACCTACTGTTGCTTTCACTGTTAACAGTTTGATAGTACCTACCTACTGTTGCTTTCACTGTTAACAGTTTGATAGTACCTACCTACTGTTGCTTTCACTGTTAACAGCTTGATGGTACCTACCTACTGTTGCTTTCACTGTTAACAGTTTGATAGTACCTACCTACTTTTGCTTTCACTGTTAACAGTTTGATAGCACTGACCCACTGTTTCTTTCACTGTTAACAGTTTGATAGTACTGACCTACTGTTGCTTTCACTGTTAACAGCTTGATAGTACCTACCTACTGTTGCTTCCATTGTTAACAGTTTGATAGTACCTACCTACTGTTGCTTCCACTTCCATTGTTAACAGTTTGATAGTACTGACCCACTGTTGCTTTCACTGTTAACAGTTTGATAGTACCTACCTACTGTTGCTTCCATTGTTAACAGTTTGATAGTACCTACCTACTGTTGCTTCCATTGTTAATAGTTTGATAGTACCTACCTACTGTTGCTTTCACTGTTAACAGTTTGATAGTACATACCTACTGTTGCTTTCACTGTTAACAGTTTGATAGTAGCATACCTACTGTTGCTTCAATTGTTAACAGTTTGATAGTACATACCTACTGTTGCTTCCATTGTTAACAGTTTGATAGTACCTACCTACTGTTGCTTCCATTGTTAACAGTTTGATAGTACTTACCACCTACTGTTGCTTTCATTGTTAACAGTTTGATAGTACCTACCTCCATTGTTTTGCATCCATTGTTAACAGCTTGATAGTACCTCCTACTTTGATCCATTGTTAACGGTAGTATATAATTCCAGTACTGGTTCAGTTCTGAGGCAGATTTTTGCGATCTTACCAGAGACATTGGTATGGTATAAAGGAAGGACAGATTATTGAAGAATCTTTTTTAAAATATTCGCCAGATTTACACTTATCACAGGGATACAAGTCCGTGGTCTTGACCACCAGTTGTCCGGAATTCCTTTTTGTGAAAGCACGGTAGCGGGTTGGACGGTTGACTTTGTATGTTGGTGATTCGGTGCCTGATTCTGTGAGGGTGTGGGTTCGAATCCCGGATGGGACTCAACCCAACATAAGTACTAGAATCTGTACTTTACTGAAAACGTGTAATCTCAAACATAACATATGTGCATGTGTTGCATGATCATGGTGATTGTTCGTGCATGGCTAGCCCTTACATATCCTCTGTTTTGTAATGGTCGGGGGCCATGTTCCAGCCGCTTTTAAGAAAGGGCCCCTTTGTCCTAACGTTCAGAAAAGTTACATTCCTTTTAAACGTGGCACACGAGAATGGCATGACCTTAAAGCAAGCATTGAACCATTCTCAGCCCGTGTGTACTTCCAGACAATACCCAAAGGCAGTCCTTGCAATGTAGTTTCTGAATACATTCACTTTCGGTGAATGTTGTTCTAATGTGTAATACTTCAGACAATACCCAAAGGCAGTCCTTGCAATGTATTCTGAATACATTCACTTTCGGTGAATGTTGTTCTAATGTGTACTTCAGACAATACCCAAAGGCAGTCCTTGCAATGATTCTGAATACATTCACTTTCGGTGAATGTTGTTCTAATGTGTACTTCAGACAATACCCAAAGGCAGTCCTTGCAATGTATTCTGAATACATTCACTTCCGGTGAATGTTGTTCTAATGTGTACTTCAGACAATACCCAAAGGCAGTCCTTGCAATGTATTCACTTTTTGAATACATTCACTTCCGGTGAATGTTGTTCTAATGTTTGGACAGGGCCGGAGCTTTGTTTGTTTGTTTTTAACGCCGCAATCAGCAGATTTTCATGTGTTTTAAACACGCAAAACACCGAAAGACAAAAGGTAGAATGATTTGTTTGTTGTTTAACGCTGCACTCAGTAATATTCCAGCTATATGACTGTGGTCTGAAAATAATCGAGTCTGGATGAGACAATCGAGTGATTGACATCTTGAGCATCGAACTGGGTAGTAGGATACGTTGACATGCATTAACCAAGTGAACGAGCCTGACCCCAGCAAGGTTTTGGAATCAGCTAATTGAGAACTTTAGAAACCAGTTATAGGAAAAAGTCCAGTCGTGGGTCACAGATGTACAATGTAATGCTGGAAGAGACACTGTCGCGTTGTCGACCTATTAAGACGAGCAAAACATGTCAAAATACCCAAAGTGCGACAATGCCAGAAACAGACTTAATTTCGGCGGAGTCGTGAGTCCCATGACTTGTTGTCTCGTACAATATCCCTGCTCTTGGTTTTCAACTGAAGAGATAAACATGCACATAAAACTGATACCCAAGGATGTTAAGGACATTATCTTCATGTGAGTGAGTGAGTTTTACGCCGCTTATAGCAATATGCAGCAACCTGGGTCTTCGGTGCGACGAGCTAACGCTTTAACCACTAGCCTAACCACCCGCCCTTCATCTACCGGTGGGGTAGCCTGGTGGTTAAAGCGTTTGCTCGTTACGCCGAAGACCCGGGTTCGAATCCCACATGGGTACAATATGTGAAGCCCATTTCTGGTGTCCGCCGCCGTGATGTTGCTGGAATACTGCTAAAAGCGGCGTAAAACCAAACTCAGTCAGTCAGCCATCTACTGGTAGGGGCACTGGTTGCGCAGTCTGTGCTGTTCAGAGTTGGGTCCCTTTGAACGGTTAGGGCACAGTTATATGTCTAGGCTGGTCAGCACCATACCTGTGCCCGTGGGTTTCAAGAAAGTGATAAACAACTGGAGACCTGTACCCGGGCTTTCCCCTGTACCCGGGCTTTCCCGGGCTTTCCACTGCATCCGGCTAATATGACTGTGCCGGTGTGGTCCTGTGCCCAGGCTTTCCCCTGCATCCGGCTAATATGACTGTGCCGGTGTGTGGTCCTGTGCCCAGGCTTTCCCCTGCATCCGGCTAATATGTCTGTGACAGTGTGTGGTCCTGTGCCCTGGTTTCCCCTGCATCCGGCTAATATGTCTGTGACAGTGACAGTGGTCCTGTGCCCGGGTTTCCCCCCTGCATCCGGCTAATATTACTGTGGCGGTGTGTGGTCCTGTACCCAGGCTTGGATGAGGCACTAAAAATATTTTTATTATTAATATTGTTAAAATGGGTATTCACTGGCTCTACTCAAAACGCGCATATATTCCCTTCATATTGTTCGTCCATGCTACATGTTAGAACAAGTCATTAATTTAATGTGGTGTTGTTTTCAGGGTCGTGTTCACCTTTAAAATGAATATCAAATCAGTGTTTGCGGCAACTACAATACTCGCAGCTGCCCTAACTCCAGCTACTAATAACCCTACAACAACTTCTACTCTCACTGAAACGTCTAACAAAATCCCTAATGCCAACTCTTCAGATTTCACGGCTAGAAATGAAAGCTCGACTCAAGGATCGGTGCCATCTTCCAGCAAACCGACGTATCAACCATTATTCAGCACTGAAGCGAAAGATGTCATTCTCGATATCATCTACTGTTATCTGCTTCCTGTTGTCTGCGTGTTTGGAATTGTGGGTAATGTTATAAGCTTCGTGGTCCTCTATGTCCAGGGTTCCAAGGACCGAACCAATATCATCCTCGTCGCCTTAGCAGTATCAGACACACTGTTTCCTAATAACAACCCTACTACGAAAGATTAACCACCTTGTGTCGAAGATGGACAAAATTGCTGCCTTTGATGTGAATGTGATCATGCAAGCCCAAGTAATGATGCTGAACATTCTGTTTGGACGGATTACAAGTGCTCTCACCATGCTCATTGCGATAGGAACGTTTCATAGCAGTGTACCTGCCCTGAAGGCGCAACTCCTTCTAACACCAACTCGCTTGAAGTTCGCCGTTGTCTGCTTTGTACGTTACCCTCTGTGCCGCATTTGCCCCGTTATTAAACATTTACAGGATCACCTATGTATTCAGTAAACGCCAACAACGCGTTATTCCGTCATAAGAGTCACCGAGTTCTACATGGACAACGCGGATTTCTTTGACGTGTACTTGGACCAGTTCCTCAATATCATGTTCCGTTACACCCCGATGGTGCTGGTGTGTGTCTTCACCGTTCTGGTTATCTTAAGGATCAAGAGGAGCTCGGCCTGGAGACGGAAGACCTCCAAGAACGCCGACAACACAAAGGACGAAAATCGAGTGACCAATATGCTGGTGCTTGTGAGTTGCCTCTATATCTCCTGTCTCATGCCCGGCACCATCACCGTAACGCTGAGGTTCTTCATCCCAGGATTCAGCTTCAGTGGGCGGTACCCAACCTGTTCAACTTGCTGGGTGGTATCATCTTATTACTCGAGTCCTGCAACTCATCTGCCAACTTTATAGCGTACATGGCCATGAGGCAAGAAGTTCTCCGACACATACAAGAGAGTGTTCTTGTGTAGATCCCTCAGGCTCGACGCTCTGATGTCACAGCGAGCCAGAACACTCTTGCCAGCAGCTTGTCTACCATTGCCAAGTAGCAGGACGATGTATATTCCTGTACCTACATTCTTCTGTGCTACTCAGCACACACAATGTTCAGTCAGCGCTATGTGTTATACGTTTGCTTTCGAATAACAATGGTACTTTGGGTTGCCATTTGCTTCAGAATGGGACATACAGATCATATCTGGTACACGTGCTTGCTATCATTGATGTTAAGTGCATTGAGAAGATGTTTATCGTGTTTTTTGTTGATATGCACTGCTTACAAAGTGCATGAGTGAGAATGGTTTTAACCCGCTTTTAGCATTATTCCAGCAATTTCTCGGCGGGGGACACCAGAAATGGTCTTCACACATTGTACACATGTGGGGAATCGAACCCTTGTCTTCGACGAGCGAACGCTTGAACCACATATAATTTCGGGATAAATATTTGCATAAAAATTAGCAAGTTATACTTGTTTGGAATATACCTTTTATAAGTTTGTGGGCCCATGGCTGTCATATGTAATAAAGATAAGTTGTTGTTCTGGATGATGATGATGATGATGATGATGATGATGATGTTGATGATGTTGTTGTTGTTGTTGTTGTTGTTGCTGCTGCTATTGCTATTGCTATTGCTATTGCTATTCAAATTTAGCTTTTTCCTTAAACACGCGCAATTACTTTTAAACTTTCTTCCAACATTATGGGGTAAGAAGTACTGGGAACTGGCTTCTGATTCTAGTGTCGTGATTGTTGAGTAGATTCTACATGTAACTAGTACGACTGAATCAGAACGTAATGTTGTTGTTGTTGTTGTTGTTGTTGTTGTTGTTGTTGTTGTTGACTATGTGTGACAATAAATAAAGCTTTTCTTGACACATAAAGGGTGATTTAACTTATCCGTGCCTATATAACTACTTACACACAAATACAATTTTTCTGACAAAGGCTATGCGACAGCCATGATGAAACGAAAATGAACAGTCAGTGTCGCAAAAACATGATATATATATTTACGCACCATTCTTCGTTATGATGATAACAGTCTCTCTATTCAGATGTGGTCTCTAAACAGTTCATATATTACACCCGGATAACAGTCTCTCTATTACACCAGATAACAGTCTCTCTATTACACCAGATAACAGTCTCTCTATTACACCAGATAACAGTCTCTCTATTACACCAGATAACAGTCTCTCTATTACACCAGATAACAGTCTCTCTATTACACCAGATAACAGTCTCTCTATTACACCAGATAACAGTCTCTCTATTTACACCAGATAACAGTCTCTCTATTACACCAGATAACAGTCTCTCTATTACACCAGATAACAGTCTCTCTATTACACCAGATAACAGTCTCTCAGATAACAGTCTCTCTATTGCAGATAACAGATAACAGTCTCTCTATTACACCAGATAACAGTCTCTCTATTACACCAGATAACAGTCTCTATATTACACCAGATAACAGTCTCTCTCTATTACACCAGATAACAGTCTCTCTATTACACCAGATAACAGTCTCTATATTACACCAGATAACAGTCTCTCTATTACACCAGATAACAGTCTCTATATTACACCAGATAACAGTCTCTCTATTACACCAGATAACAGTCTCTCTATTACACCAGATAACAGTCTCTCTATTACACCAGATAACAGTCTCTCTATTACACCAGATAACAGTCTCTCTATTACACCAGATAACAGTCTCTCTATTACACCAGATAACAGTCTCTCTATTACACCAGATAACCAGTCTCTCTATTACACCAGATAACAGTCTCTCTATTACACCAGATAACAGTCTCTCTATTACACCAGATAACAGTCTCTCTATTACACCAGATAACAGTCTCTCTATTACACCAGATAACAGTCTCTCTATTACACCAGATAACAGTCTCTCTATTACACCAGATAACAGTCTCTCTATTACACCAGATAACAGTCTCTCTATTACACCAGATAACAGTCTCTCTATTACACCAGATAACAGTCTATATATTACACCAGATAACAGTCTCTATTACACCAGATAACAGTCTCTCTATTACACCAGATAACAGTCTATATATTACACCAGATAACAGTCTCTCTATTACACCAGATAACAGTCTCTCTATTACACCAGATAACAGTCTCTCTATTACACCAGATAACAGTCTCTCTATTACACCAGATAACAGTCTCTCTATTACACCAGATAACAGTCTCTCTATTACACCAGATAACAGTCTCTCTATTACACCAGATAACAGTCTATATATTACACCAGATAACAGTCTATTCAGATCTCTCTATTACACCAGATAACAGTCTCTCTATTACACCAGATAACAGTCTCTATTACACCAGATAACAGTCTCTCTATTACACCAGATAACAGTCTCTCTATTACACCAGATAACAGTCTCTATATTACACCAGATAACAGTCTCTCTATTACACCAGATAACAGTCTCTCTATTACACCAGATATATTACACCAGATAACAGTCTATATATTACACCAGATAACAGTCTCTATATTACACCAGATAACAGTCTCTCTATTACACCAGATAACAGTCTATATATTACACCAGATAACAGTCTCTCTATTACACCAGATAACAGTCTCTCTATTACACCAGATAACAGTCTCTATATTACACCAGATAACAGTCTCTCTATTACACCAGATAACAGTCTCTATATTACACCAGATAACAGTCTATATATTACACCAGATAACAGTCTCTCTATTCTATTACACCCAGATAACAGTCTCTCTATTACACCAGATAACAGTCTCTCTATTACACCAGATAACAGTCTCTCTATATTACACCAGATAACAGTCTCTCTATTACACCAGATAACAGTCTCTATTACACCAGATAACAGTCTCTCTATTACACCCAGATAACAGTCTCTCTATTACACCAGATAACAGTCTCTCTATTACACCAGATAACAGTCTCTCTATTACACCAGATAACAGTCTCTATATTACACCAGATAACAGTCTCTCTATTACACCAGATAACAGTCTCTCTATTACACCAGATAACAGTCTCTCTATTACACCAGATAACAGTCTCTCTCTATTACACCAGATAACAGTCTCTCTATTACACCAGATATTACAGTCTCTCTATTACACCAGATAACAGTCTCTCTATTACACCAGATAACAGTCTCTCTATTACACCAGATAACAGTCTCTCTATTACAGTCAGATAACAGTCTCTCTATTACACCAGATTACACCAGATAACAGTCTCTCTATTACACCAGATAACAGTCTCTATATTACACCAGATAACAGTCTCTCTATTACACCAGATAACAGTCTATATATTACACCAGATAACAGTCTCTATATTACACCAGATAACAGTCTATATATTACACCAGATAACAGTCTCTCTATTACACCCAGATAACAGTCTCTCTATTACACCAGATAACAGTCTCTATATTACACCAGATAACAGTCTCTCTATTACACCAGATAACAGTCTCTCTATTACACCAGATAACAGTCTCTATATTACACCAGATAACAGTCTCTCTATTACACCAGATAACAGTCTCTCTATTACACCAGATAACAGTCTCTCTATTACACCAGATAACAGTCTATATATATTACACCAGATAACAGATAACAGTCTCTATTACACCAGATAACAGTCTCTCTATTACACCAGATAACAGTCTCTCTATTACACCAGATAACAGTCTCTCTATTACACCAGATAACAGTCTCTATATTACACCAGATAACAGTCTCTCTATTACACCAGATAACAGTCTCTCTATTACACCAGATAACAGTCTCTCTATTACACCAGATAACAGTCTCTCTATTACACCAGATAACAGTCTCTCTATTACACCAGATAACAGATAACTCTCTATTACACCAGATAACAGTCTCTCTATTACACCAGATAACAGTCTCTCTATTACACCAGATAACAGTCTCTATATTACACCAGATAACAGTCTCTCTATTACACCAGATAACAGTCTCTATTACACCCAGATAACAGATAATTACAGATAACAGTCTCTCTATTACACCAGATAACAGTCTCTATATTACACCAGATAACAGATACACCAGATAACAGTCTCTCTATTACACCAGATAACAGTCTATATATTACACCAGATAACAGTCTCTCTATTACACCAGATAACAGTCTCTCTATTACACCAGATAACAGTCTCTCTATTACACCAGATAACAGTCTCTCTATTACACCAGATAACAGTCTCTCTATTACACCCAGATAACAGTCTATATATTACACCAGATAACAGTCTCTCTATTACACCAGATAACAGTCTCTCTATTACACCAGATAACAGTCTATCTATTACATAACAGTCTATATATTACAGATAACAGTCTCTCTATTACACCAGATAACAGTCTCTCTATTACACCAGATAACAGTCTCTCTATTACACCAGATAACAGTCTCTCTATTACACCAGATAACAGTCTCTCTATTACACCAGATAACAGTCTCTCTATTACACCAGATAACAGTTTCTCTATTACACCAGATAACAGTCTCTCTATTACACCAGATAACAGTCTCTCTATTACACCAGATAACAGTCTCTCTATTACACCAGATAACAGTCTATATATTACACCAGATAACAGTCTCTCTATTACACCAGATAACAGTCTCTCTATTACACCAGATAACAGTCTATATATTACACCAGATAACAGTCTCTCTATTACACCAGATAACAGTCTCTCTATTACACCAGATAACAGTCTCTCTATTACACCAGATAACAGTCTATATATTACACCAGATAACAGTCTCTATTACACCACCAGATAACAGTCTCTATATTACACCAGATAACAGTCTCTCTATTACACCAGATAACAGTCTCTATTACACCAGATAACAGTCTATATTACTATCTACACACCAGATAACAGTCTCTCTATTACACCAGATAACAGTCTCTATTACAGATAACACCAGATAACAGTCTCTCTATTACACCAGATAACAGTCTCTCTATTACACCAGATAACAGTCTCTATATTACACCAGATAACAGTCTCTCTATTACACCAGATAACAGTCTCTCTATTACACCAGATAACAGTCTCTATATTACACCAGATAACAGTCTCTCTATTACACCAGATAACAGTCTCTCTATTACACCAGATAACAGTCTCTCTATTACACCAGATAACAGTCTATATATTACACCAGATAACAGTCTCTCTATTACACCCAGATAACAGTCTCTCTATTACACCAGATAACAGTCTCTCTATTACACCAGATAACAGTCTATATATTACACCAGATAACAGTCTCTCTATTACACCAGATAACAGTCTCTCTATTACACCAGATAACAGTCTCTCTATTACACCAGATAACAGTCTCTCTATTACACCAGATAACAGTCTCTCTATTACACCAGATAACAGTCTCTCTATTACACCAGATAACAGTCTCTATTACACCAGATAACAGTCTCTCTATTACACCAGATAACAGTCTCAGATATTACACCAGATAACAGTCTCTCTATTACACCAGATAACAGTCTCTCTATTACACACCAGATAACAGTCTCTCTATTACACCAGATAACAGTCTCTCTATTACACCAGATAACAGTCTCTCTATTACACCAGATAACAGTCTCTCTATTACACCAGATAACAGTAACTCTATTACACCAGATAACAGTCTATATATTACACCAGATAACAGTCTCTATATTACACACAGATAACAGTCTCTCTATTACACCAGATAACAGTCTATATATTACACCAGATAACAGTCTCTCTATTACACCAGATAACAGTCTCTCTATTACACCAGATAACAGTCTCTCTATTACACAGATAACCAGTCTCTCTATTACACCAGATAACAGTCTCTATATTACACCAGATAACAGATATCTATTACACAGATAACAGTCTCTCTATTACACCAGATAACAGTCTCTCTATTATTACACCAGATAACAGTCTCTCTATTACACCAGATAACAGTCTCTCTATTACACCAGATAACAGTCTCTATATTACACCAGATAACAGTCTCTCTATTACACCAGATAACAGTCTCTATATATTACACCAGATAACAGTCTATATACCAGATAACAGTCTCTCTATTACACCAGATAACAGTCTCTATATTACACCAGATAACAGTCTCTATTTTACCAGATAACAGTCTCAGATAACAGATAACAGTCTCTATTACACCAGATAACAGTCTCTCTATTACACCAGATAACAGTCTCTCTATTACAGATAACAGTCTCCAGATAACAGTCTCTCTATTACACCAGATAACAGTCTCTCTATTACACCAGATAACAGTCTATATATTACACCAGATAACAGTCTATATATTACACCAGATAACAGTCTCTCTATTACACCAGATAACAGTCTATATATTACACCAGATAACAGTCTCTCTATTACACCAGATAACAGTCTCTCTATTACACCAGATAACAGTCTCACACCAGATAACAGTCTCTCTATTACACCAGATAACAGTCTCTCTATTACACCAGATAACAGTCTATATTACACCAGATAACAGTCTCTATTACACCAGATAACAGTCTCTATTACACCAGATAACAGTCTCTATTACACCAGATAACAGTCTCTCTATTACACCAGATAACAGTCTCTCTATTAACAGTCAGATAACAGTCTCATATATTACACCAGATAACAGTCTCTCTATTACACCAGATAACAGTCTCTCTATTACACCAGTCTCTCTATTACACCAGATAACAGTCTCTCTATTACACCAGATAACAGTCTCTCTATTACACCAGATAACAGTCTCTCTATTACACCAGATAACAGTCTCTCTATTACACCAGATAACAGTCTCTCTATTACACCAGATAACAGTCTCTATTACACCAGATAACAGTCTATATATTACACCAGATAACAGTCCATAAACATATTACACCAGACTACAGTCTATATTTTACACCAAATAACAGTCTAAATATAACACCAGATAACATTCTGTATATTACACCAGATAACAGTCTATATATCACACCAGATAACGGTGTATTTTTGGTTTCTACATTCGCACATTTGTCGTCTTTGGGGAAACGGTGATATCGTCTGTTATGCATAGTTGGGTATTTTTAAAGCATGACGGACACTTATCATCTTGGGTTCGAACTTGAGAATATCAATGATTATGTTGCTATGATTATCGGGACGGTGCATCTACTCGTGGGTTTCACTGTGTGGAGCTCTAATCCTACATCAAGTTATATGATAATAAATAACGTGTTTTTATGTATGTGTCCATGTGCGCGCGTGCATTCGTTTGTCAACAGCAGTATTACTGAAGCCTGTGGATATTTGGATTGGACCAGTCAAGCCTGTGATTGATATTTAAACAACGTAATCATCACCGTCGGGGTAACGGAGCTTGACCATCTGATACATTAGGGGACTGACTTCCTCTCGGACTCCCCATTGGTCTAGTGCTATCTGAGTGAGTGAGTATGGTTTTACGCCGCTGTTAGCAATATTTCAGCAATATCACGGCGGGGGACAACAGAAATGGGCTAGTGCTATGTGAGAAACTGAGGCACATTAAACTGCGCGAGAACTCAATGCAGAGTTTGTCTTCCAGTAATGTCAAACTAAACTTATCAATCAAAAACATATCATAAGAAATTATAAACTGTTTGGAACTAGCTCTGCATTAATGCCCGGGGCATAAAAGAGTATAACGGTACTTAAACTTTACTCCATTAGGCTTAGAATCCTGTATAGAAAATTAAAAACTGAATAGATTTTGCCTGTAATCTTTGCTCTGTGTGTAAGGATTTGAGGTTTATTCTACAACAAGAATATTACTTGTGTTACTGTTTTCGTTGCAGTTCTATCATCACCACTGTTTGTATAAGTAGGCCCACATGCCACGCAAAGATTTCCGGGATAATGGATACTATTTCAGTGCACGGAAGTGGGTACTTGGGTACTCCGCTGACGCTCTAAGGGCTGTTTTATACATATCTGCATCGAGATAGATTTCATAGAAATAATCCGCCCCTCGTTATAAAGTCGGACGCTACTACTGAGTGATGAAACAATTATGCCAATAACGTCATTCCATTTGTCAAACCCTAGTGATAATTGTGGAAGGAGGCAATTACTGTGTTATTCTGATTATAATGAGTGCGACTGCAGACGAGATACATGAGAGGCTGCCCCAAGACATGATTGTTTCGTCTGTGTAATGATAAAAGCGAACTATTTGGATTCTACTTTCTTCAATTATTGGGGAAGCATAAAAAAGGGCAGGGACGAGAAATATCAATTACTTCTAACGTCAGATATATGTATCAGCTCATGTTCCTACTAAAATATGGCTTATGTCCAGAACCAGAGAACGTATGGACGTCATGGACGTATGGACGCCATGGACGTTAACATCTCAGTGATTTGACAACTCACCAAGTCAATCAGTGTCCCACACAGTATTCCTGCCACGTATTTCAATATACGGCTAAGCACAATACCCGAGGTTTTCCTTGTTTTGAGGCAGCATTGTATGGAATCCTTGAAGGGACATTATCGCATTGTCGCATTGTCGCCCTCTCAAAAGCAAGCAAAATCAGGCAAATTAACCAAAGCGCGACAACGCGACATTTCGGCCATTTGTCGCGTTTTGAATAGTATTTTGCTATTCCTCCAAGGGCGACAATGCGTCATAGCGACAACTTTCAATGTCAACTAACTAACTAACTAACTAACTAACTAACTAACTAACTAACTAACTAACTAACTAACTAACTAACTAACTAACTAACTAACTAACTAACTAACTAACTAACTAACTAACTAACTAACTAACTAACTAACTAACTAACTAACTAACTAACTACTGTTATTTCCGTATTATATTAAGTGGGAAATGTCCTTCATTTAGATACATCTGTATATAATGGGAGAGGTTGTACGTCTTCGTGATGCCTGGTAGGCCTTGGATAACAGTTGGTAATCCGGCGTGCACCATCTATTAACCAGACAGAATAGCGATGCAGCAATTCATGGAGTTCTGTGATTCGGGGTGATTCGGACTTGTTTAGCTCGGAAAACAAGGCCCCATGCATGATGGCATAACATTTCAAAGCTTATAGTGAGCGTTCACTTTCAATGTCAGAAATATGAGATTCAGTGTATATTTTCAAACATAGATATTAGATTATTCTCAAATTCCGTTTTGTTTGACATAAGGAAACGTTTTTTTCGTGTACCCTTCTCCTATAGGTTGGCTGGGTTACAGCAACGGCTTCCAACGTCCATTGTTGTGACGTGGCCGTGGCTATAGGTCAGCGAACCGCCTACATGCACTCCCTAGGAAGACGCACGAAGTAATTGGTAACATCACACACTATTTTTGTCTAATTGCAACCTCGTCCATCGTTCTGAAAAAAAAGTGTAATTAGACATATATTATCGATGATGGAGGACTCAGAGAGAGAGAGAGAGAGAGAGAGAGAAAAGAGAGAGAGAGGGAGAAAGAGAGAGAACACAAAGGTGCACACACAGCACACAAAGGCACACATACAAAATCACACGCGCACACACAGCACACAAAGGCACACATACAAAAATCACACGCACAGCACACACAGCACACAAAGGCAAACAACAAAAACACACGCACACACACAGCACACAAAGGCAAACATACAAAATCACACGCACACATACAGCACACAAAGGCACACATACAAAAATCACACGCAGCACACAAAGGCACACATACAAAATCACACGCACGCACACACACAGCACACAAAGGCACACATACAAAATCACACGCACACACACACAGCACACAAAGGCACACATACAAAATCACACGCAGCACACAAAGGCACACATACAAAATCACACACAGCACACAAAGGCACACATAAAACGCACACACACAGCACACAAAGGCACACATACAAAATCACACGCACACACACAGCACACAAAGGCACACATACAAAATCACACGCACACACACAGGCACACATACAAAACCACACGCACACAGACAGCACACAAAGGCACACATACAAAATCACACACGAACACACAGCACACAAAGGCACACATACAAAATCACACGCACACACACATCACACAAAGGCACACATACAAAATCAAACGCACACACAACACACAAAGGCACACATACAAAAATCACACGCACACACGCAGCACACAAAGGCACACATACAAAATCAAACGCACACGTACACACACAGCACACAAAGGCACACATACAAAATCACACTCACACACACAGCACAAAGGCACACATACAAAATCACGTGCACACGTACACACAAAGGCACACAAAGGCACGCATACAAAATCACACGCACACACACAGCACAAAGGCACACATACAAAATCACGCACGCACACACACAGCACACAAAGGCACACATACAAAATCACACACAAACACAAGCACAACAACACACAAAGCACACACTTTCGCACAGACAAACAAGCACAAACCGAACAATACGCAGTAATTAGATTCGCAAATGTCTGTCAGACAAAACGTGACCGAGTGTAGTTCAAGGTCAAGTGTAAGCATGATGACCATAGCCCAATTCCGTAACCTTGAACGGAAAATATAATACACACACACGCTGTGTAAATACAGATGTAAACAAATAGATCCGTTGGGATGACACTCGTTGTAAGCCCATATCAATAACAGAACACTTAATGCGTCCTAATGGATTCCGATAGTCTACAAAGGTGAGATCTGAACGTCACATGGAGAATCTATGTGATGACGTCCGACTCTTCGCAAAATTAGGTGTTGTTTATTGCACATGCTGGGGGCGTGAACAATACCTTTATTTCTAACGTATAATGATGGCGTCCATTAAGAAAGAGTTTCTAGTCACATCGGCAGTATTTCAATCATATAGTGACCAAAACAACTATACATTCATGACACATGAACCGAGAATATAAAACCTGTTGACGAACTACATTAAAACAACCAGGAAATCACAGATACAGATGTAAAGCTAACATGTAAATCTAAACCTATAGACAGTACGACATATTAAAGAAGCTACAGATCGTCAACAACTGAAGGTAGATCACCATAAGAAGGACCATTTGTTAAAAGATGTAATTTTTGTAATGGATATTGAGGGTACATGACTTCATGCGATTTACACCTGGTATTATCAATCATGAACGTTTGACAAAGGGACCGATTATTTTTGTATATTTGTTTGTCATTCAAGTGCCAAATGGCACTTTGGGAAAGTCATTATCCTTCCAGTATTCCCTGTAATTTTTATTTGTTCACATTTGTGTATTGCCTAACTCTAAAGCGCATGTATTGCCTAACTTTAAAACGCTCGTATTGTCTACCTGTAAATGGCTTGTAAATTCAAACTGTACTGCAATAATGCGCATGGGCGAATACAAACCAGGGCTCGATTAAAGAAACTGAAACCTACATGTACCCAGTGCAACCTTAGGTATTGACTTTGTTGCACTCGATCTGAACTGGTTGCACCTGCTGATCAACATAAATTATATATAATGCAGGAGGTTTGGTATTGATGATTTAGAATGTCTTATTAGGAAAATATTATTGGTCTGATAAGATCACTTAATCTCACTTCATATAATTTCGTGACATGAACAGTTTCGGTCACTCAACCACTGTCTGTGTAGTCATCAGAGTCATTACTCCATGCCAGTTCCTCATTATTCTGTTTTCCAGCTGAAGTCAGAGTCTTTTAAAAGCAAAATATCAACATGCATTTGGTATAAATACCAGGTTGCATTTTGCAGTTTCATGTTGCCAATAGCAAGTTCTAAATGCTTTATCGAGCCCTGTCAGCCAACCTGAATTTTAAGGATTTATTGATACTACTCAAAGTTTTCATCAAGGTTACAAGATTCAAGGTCTTAATACTTCTTTATGCAATCTTAATCTCGAACTGATTACCTAATAAGTAAAAATTTAGTGACTAACTATGATAATCAGAAATACCATTGATTACATATTTTATAGAAAGAAAGGATTGTTTTATGTAAGGAATGCGGCATTGACACCTTGCTGCAACCCTGTATATCATTCAATGGCGATTTAATGACACGATAAGTAATCCTTTAAGTGTAAGACAGTGCTTCATCGTCTCTTCACTTTCAACATATTTGGGGGTTTATGGTTTGTGTCATACATGTGTAAAACTCACAGTTCCCTAACGCATGGGGTCTTTGTTTTTTCACTATGAATACAATATACAAGTACTTTCTGTAAAGATGAAATGGCAAATACCTAAACTGTAACTTCAGCTGCTTCACTGTCCCAGTCTGGCGGCATGGCAAACATACAGTTAGCACACATGACATTCCCGAATACGACTCGAATACGATTAAGCCTATTGGGTATCCGGAAGTCTTAGTATAGGTTCAGGTAGATCGATATGTTCAGACCATCGACAGCTTGTGTTATTTGTCGGTCTGCGCCAGAGTAGAGCACAGGTATCATCGTCTGCTGGAAGATTGTGTGGCAGCAAAAGGTTTGTTTACAAACTCCATCAAACTGTGTGTCGTGTCTTGTGTTGGTTTAAACTGAACTGCGTAATATGCATAGCAATATGTTCATGAATGTAATATTAAGGTTTGTTTTATTTGGTAACGTATATTTGTAAAACAAGCTTTAAGAAAACTGTTAAATTGAGTGAAAATGGTTTGGGCTGAAAAACTATTAGTGTTTTTCTCTCATGTATCACTGCGTAACATCACAATTATATTGAAGGTTTTGAACGGTCATCATTTCACATTTGAATGTTTTTTAGCTGCAGCTTATCACTTTGTGAAGATATTATTTTAGTACACTGTAGTGTGTGTTTGCCAGTGCTAGTGGGTCTAACGACGGTTTTACGTTGTTTGAGTGGCATGTTAGAAGTTGGAAAGTACAATATAGAACAAACTTTATTTATTCGTGAGTGCGACGTTTCGATACAGATTCTTATACCGTTGTCCAGCAGGAAGTGTTTGACCACGGTACAATAATCTGTATCGAAACGTCGCACTCACGAATAAACAAAGTTGTTATCCATAAAGTTTGTTCTATATTGACGGTTTTAATGTTTGACTAAAATACCATTCCACAGTTTAACATCAACACCCAATTCCTTAGTGGTTAAAGAATTCAGGTTCGATTCCCCATATGGGTACAATGTGTGAAGTCCATTTCTACTGTCCCCAGCCGTGATTTGCTGGAATATTGTTAAAAGCGGCGTAAAACTAAACTCACTCACTCTCTCTCCAGGCAGAGGTTCTTCACACTAGATATTTGTTTATATTTATTTGAGATAACGATTCATAAAAGTATGTTTATGATAATGTCAGAATAGAACAATGCACACTGTTTTAGCAGATCTATTTTACATGGAAACATAACATAACACTATCTTGTTTATGGAAATGCCAAACAAATCAGCGAATACGTTTTCACGAACATCGATGGTTTTCAGTGATCCATTCATATTTTGTTCACCATTTCACGACTTAGTTCACATGTGCATATTATTTAGTTGGAATTTCAGTGGACATATGTTATGATTCTGGAACAGCTACTTGCTGCTTGTGTAAACAATGTCGCCTCAACTATCCTATTAGGACAGATGAACACAATCATTTTGTAATGAAACCAAACAGACGTGATTGTTCTGTACTGTTTAGTCTTAATGCTCACATGTCAAGCTCCCATAGTCTATGTAATACAGTAATGGCTTCATATTCAATTAGTAAGTAAGATACTTGGAACTTCATAGATTCTCACCATAGATTATGTACTAAGGATGTCACAATGTGACAGCCTCCAGATGTGATACATAATACGAGATATTTTTCACGATACAATAGTATTACGTATTCGCGGCAATTTTGAGTGAATTTTAATAACCTGGTCTCATTTCAATGGATACTTTATTTTAGATAGAACTGGAAAAATTGACTAAATTTACGTCTTAAAACTATGAACAATGTCGTTATAGCATAAATTCAAAATGATACAATTGTTCATTAAAATCAATGTAGGGCACATTGTATGGATGTACTTTTCATAAGTTATTTTTCTGATGTAATGGATAGTCCTGACAAGAAGGACAACAGGATGGTAAGAATGAGGGTAGGAAACAATAACTGTTGCTATGATACATGTGCGATTTGTATCTGATTTACATGTGATTTACATATGATGGGAACTGATGTACTACTGATACCAAGTACACACTCACAAACACACAGCCGGCCGTAGAGCTATGTCCTGTCATCCATTCAGTTCACGTCTTGTTTTGTCTCCATTAATAGTCATTATTAATGGACACAGAACAAGACGTGAACTGAATGGATGAATATTTATGACAGTGTTTATTGCTCTTTGATGTCGAGCACTGTGTATATTGACAAAAATGAGTAGTTCCAAAATTTTAAGAAATCGGAGAATAGGGTATATTAATAGCATTAGCTGTTTCATATTAAATATGTAAAGAATGTGGGTTTCTTTTTTAACAATAAATTGGTTCCGTTGATACACGTGTTGTATTTGTAAACCTGCTAATTACTTTCGTTTCCCCGACTTAGGGTCTTCTGAGAAATGGAAACAACGTTCGCCAACAACGCCAGTGACAACGATTATTTTACATCAGAGGGTACCACGACCATTGCCAACACAACGCATGGGTTCACATCGCCCTCTGAAGGTCTTCTTGACCAATCATTAATCAGCACCGTGACCACCGACCGAGTCCTAGAGGTGGTAAACTGTGGCTTCCTGCCTGTTGTCTGTTTGTTTGGGATTGTCGGCAACATCATGAGCTTCGTGGTCCTGTACGTCCAAGGCTCCAAGGAGAGAGTCAGCGTCATCCTGGTTGGATTGTCAGTCTCAGATACTTTATTTCTTGAAACAACACTGCTGAGGAAGTTAGTCTGCCTCGTGTCCAAAGTCGATGCTGTTGCTGCCGCTGACTTCAATACAATCCTAAGTTCACACGTAGTGGTACTCAATATCCTGTTTGGGAGGATAACAACGCTCTTGACCATGTTGATATCAATAGAACGCTTCATTGCGGTGTATTTGCCCCTGAAAGCTCACTATCTGCTCACACCCCGGCGTTTGATAGCCGCAGTCACCATCCTTTACATTGCAGCAATTGTAGCAATGGCCCCGGCTCTCAACCTCTATGAAACGGTTTGGGTTTACAACGACCAACAAAACCGAACGGTTCCTATCATGAAACCAACCAAATTCAATCTGGACAACATGGATTTTTTCAGGGTCTACCTGGATCAGTTTCTCAACATATTCTTCCGGTACATTCCCTTATTTCTGGTGAGCCTGTTCACAGGGCTTGTGGTGACCAAGCTGAGACGCAGCGCGTCATGGAGACGCACGACCTCTTCTGCTGTTAAGGGCAAGGACAACAACCGCACCACCAACATGCTGCTCCTCGTCAACGCCATCTACCTCTTCTGTATGTTCCCTGCAACAGTAACACTTACGTTACGGTTCATCATACCCGAATTCAACTTCAGAGGACGATACGAAAACATCTTTAAACTGGTCGGTGGTTGCATTGTTCTCATAGAATCCTGCAATTCATCTGTCAACTTCATTATATACATGGCAATGAGTAGGCGGTTCTCGGCCACGTACAGGAGAGTCTTCCTGTGTAGAAGGGTGCCGGTCATTCAGTACAGAGAGAGTCAGACTACGCCCAGTGTCGTATCCAGCTCAGTACCATGAACACCTGGTGTTGGTCTCATCCTATCTTCACCCCTCAACGTGCAGAGTGAACATGGCCTAACACCGCTTGTATCACTATTCCAGCAATGTCACGGCCGGTCAAGAATCTGGGCCTTCATTGCGACATGTGAACGCCGAAATCACAGTGTCAACCACCACCCTCAGCCTCTCGCCGACACATCCCCTTCAACCCCTCGACGAGACATCCACCCTCAACCTCTCGCCGACACATCCCCTTCAACCCCTCGACGAGACATCCACCCTCAACCTCTCGCCGACATATCCACAGTCAGCCTCTCGCCGAGACATCCACTCTCAACCCCTCGCCGACACATCCACCCTCAGCCCCTCGCCGACACATCCACCCCCAACACCTCGCCCACACATCCACCCTCAACCCCTCGCCGACACCGACACACCCCTCGCCGACACATCCCTCGCCACACCCCTCGCCGACACATCCACCCTCAGCCCCTCGCCGACACATCCACCCTCACCCCTCGCCGACATATCCACCTCAACCCTCGCCGACATATCCACTACTAACCCTCTCCGACATATCCACACTAACTCCACCCTCGCCGAGACATCCACCCTCAACTCCTCGCCGACACATCCCTCAGCCCCTCACATCCACTCCTAACTCCTCGCCGACACATCCACCCTCAGCCCCTCGCCGACACATCCACCCCCAACACCTCGCCCACACATCCACCCTCAACCCCTCGCAGACATATCCACTACCAACTCCTCGCCCACACATCCACCCTCAACTCCTCGCCGACACATCCACCCCCACAAACTTATCGATAGAGCTTTCGCTTGTTTGCACTTTAGCTGTGAAGTTTGTTCCATGAGTGCTACCTTAAAGACGGACTTTTGGTCACGAAAAAGCCTGAAAAATGCATTCTACCGCATGCTTCATGATGGTGTACAGTGTTGGATGCACATTACACCTGAACATGCCACTTGTGTTGCACAGTTTTGAAAGTCAGTAAATATTACGTTGTAAAGTTCTTAAATCATTACATTTGTATCAAATGTAGAACCAGGTGTTTGTCTGTTTGTCTCTTAGTTCGTTTGTTTGTTGTTCAACGGCGCAATTTTCAAGTTTATAACGTCCGCTTGTAATTATTCAAATCTGAACCAGAACAGCCGGTGATTGTTGTTGTGAGCCACGTTCCACACCGTTAGGGACGATGACAATACACTTAGTACCCGAGCCTGAACGCCTCATCCATATATAGGGACGATGACAATACACTTAGTACCCGAGCCTGAACGCCTCATCCATATATAGGGGCGATGACAATACACTTAGTACCCGAGCCTGAACGCCTCATCCATATATAGGGACGATGACAATACACTTAGTACCCGAGCCTGAACGCCTCATCCATATATAGGGGCGGTGGGTAGCCTGGTGTTTCGCTCGAGTTCGATTCCCGACATGGTTACAATGTGTGAAGCCCATTTCAGGTGTCCCCCGCTGTGATATTGCTGGAATATTGCTAAGAGCGGCGTAAACTTAAACTCACTCACACGCCTTACGTCAAGCATTGACTGCTTCAACTAAAACTATAACCCGGACTTCCCACGGAGAATTCAAAAGCGACTCGAGATGTTACTATACTGGTAGATGCAGGATGGCCGGTCAGGCAGAACACCTGTGTTTGATTCCACACACATGGACATATCCTGAGGCAATGCTACAGCTAACACATGTGACCTTTGATCAGATACGTACAAGCAAATGATGGATTCAAGTCCCCATTACCGAAGTTATTAAAAACCTATTGCTAAAGATTTTGCATAGTCTTGACTATCCTCAGAAACAAATTTCATTTGGTGTAAATGTCAAAATAGTTGGTACATCATATTATTTAACCTCAGAAAATAAGTGAAAAGGGTAAGCATATATGCATGTCCTGCCCAGCCGGTAGAACCCGTCATTCCCACAATTCATCAGAAACATACGTTTTTACAACCCGCCGCCGCACAGCAATACTCTGGCCATGCTAACAAACCAGGCAATCAGCTGATCCGGAAACCCTTGCCAGTTATTGGAGGATACTGCGCGTGTGTTTTACATTTTGTTGATTGTCTTTCCTGGTCAGAGTGAGTGAGTGAGTGTGTGAGTTTAGTTTTACGCCGCGCTCAGCAATATTCCAGCTGTATATAAATAATCGAGTCTGGACCAGACATCCCGTGATCAACAGCATGATATGCTATCTACGCAATTGGGATACGATGACATGTGTCAGCCAAGTCAGCGAGCCTGA
The DNA here is from genome assembly GCF_003918875.1 of Haliotis rubra. Classification (NCBI taxonomy): domain Eukaryota; kingdom Metazoa; phylum Mollusca; class Gastropoda; order Lepetellida; family Haliotidae; genus Haliotis; species Haliotis rubra. The sequence continues at coordinate 676,945 of NW_025766984.1, read as the reverse complement.
CCACCCAATCCCGTTAGTCTTCTCTTACGACAAGCATGGGTTACTGAAGATCAATTCTAACCCGGATCTTCACGGGTCTTATGGTCAGACATTGTTCTGGATGCTTGATGGAAATGTCACACATCACCCTACGTCTGACTAGTCCCGTATCTAGGATTCAAATATAAATAAAAATATCACAGTAGAAAGAGTAATTAGTTTTAAGCTGTATTATCCTAGCACTCTAGAAATGTGTAATCATTTCGTCCTTGGTATGTATTCAGTTTATCCGAAATCTGATCTTACTGCTGACAAGCAACTGAAATAACACATCAGGTCGGTGTTAGTATAATGCACAATCTGGCCTTGAAATCGTGTTCTGATGTATTGTATCTTCAGTGCAATCACTGATTGAGGAATATACATAATTTGCACAAGGCTTGATTTATCGGATGCATACAGTCGTTGTTATACTCGCTCTTATGTGTGCGATATTGTTTTGTTAATTAACACAGTGGAGTGCTTTATATTGATTGACAACAAGTGTTGATTGGCTGATTGTTGTATTGTGATTGTCTGTTTCTCTGTTGTCTGGGACAGCTGTGGAATCTGGAACAGCTGTGGAATAAAGAATCAAACTAGTATAACGCTTTGGTATGTTATCATACTGATGTGGCCCCACAGTCTGCATGTTCCTGGATAACTAAAAGTAGAACAAAAGTTTCATGAATCCTCAATTTTCTTCAGCCTTGACACTATTGAATTAATTCAAAGGAGTTCACATCTTAGTTTGTACGTACGTTGAGGATGAGATGAAGACAGTTAATAGTGAGTGAGTTTAGTTTTACGCCGCTTGTAGCAATATTCCAGCAATATCACGGCGGGGACACCAGGAATGGGCTTCATCACATTGTACCCATGTCGGGAATCGAACCCGGGTCTTCAGCGTGACGACGGACACTTTAGCCATTAGGCTACCCCACCGCCCTGAAGATATAATGCAATCATTATAAGTATTATAATCTGGGACAAATATGTGAGGATGCTGGCCCTATTTGAGCACACATATACAATATGCATAGAGCTCTGATCACAAATCAGTTGAAGTAAAGCCACGTTGAGCTCGGACAGTCCTTGGATGGTTTGGCAGCTTCACTCCTGAGAGTTTCTAGGACTTCAGTCCTGCCCCACAACGAAACACATGTGATACATGTGGTCTCATCTTAGGCAAGTGAGTTTGTTCAAAATTGTCTCTTTTCACCGGGCAGAAAATGGGTACCCGGTGGGATAAGTCATTTGACTATAACCTTCAAGCGCCTGGCAGCTTGGGCTATCCGGGGTAATAATGCTGTGTTGTTTGTGTGCGCTTTGAGCTTGCCCCTTTGTGGTGTGGAGTATTGAGCGGTATACGTACCCTCATTATTATTTTTTATTATTAGAGTAACTCAAAACATATAATAAATAGGTGGGGGTTTTTTCATCTGATCGGTTATCTCCCTTACCACACAAGCGAGCTAGTTAGGCTGTGAGCAATGTCAGAAGCATGATCAAAAACGAAAAGGATCCGTTTGACCAAACTACTTGAAATGGACTATTTGGATTGTCCCAAAGACTGCCGAACCGCGCTTCGCTATCAGCGGCCGCCGGCAACTTCCAGGTCAAAAGGTCGTGAGTTTAGTTTTACGCTGCTTGTTAGCAATGTTCCACAATCACGACGGAGGACACCAGAAATGTGCTTCACTCAATATGTACCCATGTGGAGACTCGGCTACCCTACCGACCCCATCAAAATGGATGCCTAAATGAGAATTAGACGTAGTGAAATGGCAAAATAAAGGCAGAACTGGAAACGATGATTCAGAGAGTGAGAGAGTGAATGAGTGAATTAAGATTTTAAGTCACATCGGCAATATTTCAGTCATATCGTGACGAGTAGTTCTAAATTCATGATAAATACATATAACGAAGGGCAGTAAATAACTAGGTTGCCACATATTCATTGAGAAACAGGTTACCCACATCAGTCGAACCTGTTACTATCATCTCCGATCCATCAGCAACATCCGACACTTGATAACCGCAGAAGCTGCAAAGGTACTTGCCCATGGTCTAATAACATCAAGACTAGATTACTGCAACAGTTTGCTTCAGGGAATCAGTGGAAAACTGCTATCTATTAAAGCTACAGGTGTTGCAAAATTCTTCACAAGAACACCAAGACATGTGCACATGACACCAGAAAGCTAGAATAGAGTTCCAGCTTCTCTGTATCACATATCGATGCCTCCATAACACCAGCCCTGACTATCTATCTGAACTCTTGACTCCATACACTCCAGCACGTAAACTCCGATCAAGTGACGACAATCTCCTCCAAGTTCCTAAATATTGACTGAAAACATTTGGCTCGAGAATCTTCTCCTGCACTGCCCCTATCCCCTGGAACTCACTTCCATCAGAGTTGAAATTGTGTCCAAACTTATGTTCTCCAAGTATCATAGTGACATTTAAACCAGGCGAATACTTCCTGACTTTTATCTTTATACAATCCCCTTGTAGCGCCTTGAGCAGGCATATCTGCCTGGATTGCGCGCATTATAAATGCACATTTATTATTATTATTTATTACAACTAGATCAAAAAATCAGAATAATACATTGACAATCAGCGATACAAGATAAAAAATGGCAAGCGATCGCTAGCAACGGAAGTTAGGTCACCATAAGAAGGACCGTGTGGACTTACAATACTTCTGCTACCGTACGGTTCCCGACCTGGATGTATTCCATCCCTTCAGCTGCTAACTATTGTACGTAATGTTAGTCATTTATCTAAAAAAGTACAAACATTCTACGATTAAAAACGGTGGTAGATATGAATTTTCTGTGATTGAAGTGGGCTTACATAGCCTCTCAAGCTGACAATAATATTACGGCACTTAAACCCCCTTAAAGGGTGACGCAACTAAAAACCACAGTGAAAATTCATGTAATACCTATCTATAAAATATCCCAATATAAATAAAAATTTAGCAATCAATACAATTTCTTTAAAAAAGACCCAATAATTTAATGAGAAATTATATTATTAATACAGTTAGTGATTTGAAATATTTATATCTCGTGATGGAAAAATCAATACAGTAAAGCAAGGATGGAGCTCCCTCGTAATAATTTTGTAAGTTTCGTAGGTAAGTCCAATAACACGCTCGTTGTGACTTCTTTTAAAGAAACTCTCCTATCTACTTCTTGACGTTCAAGCTGAATTCGACCCTTGAGCATAGGTGGGGTGTTTACTTTGACATCTACAGAAGGAAATACGTCATACACCATAATGCCTCTGTCTGCCATCTCCTGCACTAAACACAACTGGCATACATAAGTCAGACTTCTCAATTGTTAATTCGCCATAAGTATCACTAACATGGGTAACAAGACCTCGTGGAGAAAACCAATCATAGTTTTGAGAGTGTTCCTGCTCCTGTTCTTGTACCTTGAGAAAGTGGTCCTCTGATAATCTACATTACCTGACTTACAAATTGGGGTCTCAGTTGCATCGAAAATCGCTCTTTTTGACGGGAAGCGTTCCTTAATTGGCATTGTGTCATGAAATGAATCTTGCGATGCCTAAATATTTAGCTCATGCAATTGGAAATACCCCCAAAATGTTCACATTAGATGAAACTGACATGAAACAACATCGAAAGGTCAAAATCATCTCTTATCTAAGTTTTAAACAAAGTGATAAACAGCTGATCTTCTGGCGGTATCAGTTGGTTGGCTGGTTGTTTACCGCCGCACTTAGCGATATTCCAGCTATATGGCGTTGGTCTGTAAATAATGGAGTCCACCAGACAATCCAGTGATCAACATTATGATCATCGATAAACACAATTGGTATATGATGACATGTGTGAACCAAGTCAGCGAGCCTCACAACCTGATCCCGTTAGTCGCCTCTTACGAGAAGCATGGGTTACTGGAGATCAATTCTAACCCGGATCTTCACGAACGGGTTGTGAGGGAAATACATTTTCAATTGGGTTGTAATAGATATAGCTTATCAATACTGTTGTTACGATTCTTTCGCATCCGTATCCTTTCATGAGTTTTTTGTTGACTTCGTGTGATATTTATCAAAACGAGATATGCGTGGTTGGATTGCAACATTGCCTCAGAGAATGCCTGACATTCCCTGAGTGAATCTGTGGCAGTTGTGCATGATTGGCTGTCATAAGAATTGAGATTCTAACATTAAGGCGTCTGGAGAATTTGGATTCGGATTCTGAAAGTAAGCTATGAGGGGCGAGGAAGAAGTAGGGCACATTTACAGTGAGAATTCCTTTTGGACAGAACCGACTCCCGTTTTAGAGTTTATACTTGCATCTTGCATGGTAGTTTTACGTACACCCAGGCATGCACATTTTCAAACGCATTATACTTTAGTTTAGTAACAAAAACCCGGGGGAGAATTAGTGTCAGATTAGTAGGAAAAGGTCTCCTGAAAGGAGAAACAGTAAAGCTGTTCCATGGAAATAATTCCTCTTGAGAGATATGATATAAAGGAACAGTATCACACACACACAGTAACTTGCACGTTGATGCAGATATGATAATTTCTAAGTCACCAGCAAGCTAACCACACCCCTGTAAGACCTACACATTATATGCCTTGCTATACAGTTTCATTTGGTTGTGTGTTACCATGTCCTCCCAAGCCATAGACGATCGGAGTTAGAATTGGTCTCTGGCGGACCTAACTATGGCGAGAGACTAGCAGGATCAGATTGTCAGGCCAGCAGAGTTGGCTGATGGTTAGCAGTCATTTTATGTCTCTTCACACAGACTGGGCAGCGGGAGTGCACATATATGTGATGTAACCGCGTGGTGAACGTGCTTCCAGTCACAGCACAGAGTGTGTATTACTTGTCTACACTGGTGGACAGCCGTCATCAACATTCTACCAGTAAAGGTAAAGGATACGTTTAATGATGTATTGTACCGTGATACGACGATACGTATCTGTACTGATTCCTACTACTGCACAACACGTATCTGCACAACACAAATATATATATATATATATATATACATCTAATAGGGCCAAGACAACTAACTATTGTCATCTTTATGCATACGGATATGGAATTATGGACAGACAGAGCAGGCCTCGGGGATAGCATTGCATTGGTGCATTTACTTAGACCTTAAAGAATATCAGCGTTCACCAGGTGGCGCGCACTTAAATACTCATACAAACACCCACTTACACACAAATACCAACACCCACTTCAACACTCATACCAACACCCACTTCAACACTCATACAAACACCCACTTACACACTCATACCAACACCCACTTACACACAAATACCAACACCCACTTACACACAAATACCAACACCCACTTACACACTCATACCAACACCCACTTACACACTCATACCAACACCCACTTACACACAAATACCAACACCCACTTACACACAAATACCAACACCCACTTCAACACTCATACCAACAATCACTTCAACACTCATACCAACACCCACTTACACACTCATACCAACACCCACTTCAACACTCATACCAACACCCACTTACACACAAATACCAACACCCACTTTACACACACAAATACCAACACCCACTTCACACACTCATACCAACACCCACTTACACACTCATACCAACACCCACTTACACACAAATACCAACACCCACTTACACACAAATACCAACACCCACTTCAACACTCATACCAACACCCACTTACACACTCATACCAACACCCACTTACACACAAATACCAACACCCACTTACACACAAATACCAACACCCACTTACACACACAAATACCAACACCCACTTTACACACTCATACCAACACCCACTTACACACTCATACCAACGCCCACTTTACACACCTCATACCAACGCCCACTTTAACACTCATACCAACACCCACTTCAACACTCATACCAACACCCACTTCAACACTCATACCAACACCCACTTACACACTCATACCAACACCCACTTCAACACTCATACCAACACCCACTTACACACTCATACCAACACCCACTTACACACTCATACCAACACCCACTTACACACAAATACCAACACCCACTTACACACAAATACCAACGCCCACTTACACACTCATACCAACACCCACTTACACACTCATACCAACGCCCACTTTAACACTCATACCAACACCCACTTACACACTCATACCAACGCCCACTTACACACTCATACCAACGCCCACTTAAACACTCATACCAACTAAATATACCCACTTACACACTCATACCAACACCCACTTACACACTCATACCAACACCCACTTAAACACTCATACCAACACCCACTTACACACTCATACCAACGCCCACTTACACACTCATACCAACGCCCACTTACACACTCATACCAACGCCCACTTACACACTCATACCAACGCCCACTTACACACTCATACCAACACCCACTTCAACACTCATACCAACACCCACTTTACACACTCATACCAACGCCCACTTTAACACTCATACCAACGCCCACTTAAATACTCATACCAACGCCTACTTACACACTCATACCAACGCCCACTTAAACACTCATACCAACGCCCACTTAAACACTCATACCAACGCCCACTTAAACACTCATACCAACGCCAACTTAAACACAAATAGCAACACCCAATTACACACCCATACCAACACCCACTTAAACACTCATACCAACGCCCACTTATACACTACCCATACCAACACCCACTTCAACACTCATACCAACGCCCACTTATACACTCATACCAACACCCACTTCAACACTCATACCAACGCCCACTTACACACTCATACCAACACCCACTTAAACACTCATACCAACACCCACTTAACACACCATACCAACACCCACTTAAACACTCATACCAACACCCACTTATACACACTCATACCAACACCCACTTACACACTCATACCAACACCCACTTAAACACTCATACCAACGCCCACTTACACACTCATACCAACACCCACTTACACACAAATACCAACACCCAATTACACACTCATACCAACGCCCACTTACACACTCATACCAACGCCCACTTAAACACTCATACCAACGCCAACTTAAACACAAATAGCAACACCCACTTCAACACCTCATACCAACGCCCACTTATACACTCATACCAACACCCACTTTCAACACTCATACTTTACTTATACACTCATACCAACGCCCACTTATACACTCATACCAACGCCCACTTACACACTCATACCAACACCCACTTATACACCAACACTCATACCAACGCCCACTTAAACACTCATACAACGCCCACACTTATACACTCATACCAACACCCACTTACACACAAATACCAACACCCACTTCAACACTCCATACCAACACCCACTTAAACACTCATACCAACGCCCACTTATACACTCATACCAACACCCACTTACACACTCATACCAACGCCCACTTATACACTCATACCAACGCCCACTTAAACACTCATACCAACGCCCACTTATACACTCATACCAACACCCAATTACACACTCATACCAACGCCCACTTACACACTCATACCAACGCCCACTTAAACACTCATACCAACGCCAACTTAAACACAAATAGCAACACCCAATTACACACCCATACCAACACCCACTTAAACACTCATACCAACACCCACTTAAACACTCATACCAACGCCCACTTAAACACTCATACCAACGCCCACTTATACACTCATACCAACACCCACTTATACACACTCATACCAACACCCAATTTCAACACTCATACCACACGCCCACTTAAACACTCATACCAACGCCCACTTATACACTCATACCAACACCCACTTCAACACTCATACCAACACCCACTTACACACTCATACCAACGCCCACTTAAACACTCATACCAACGCCCACTTCAACACTCATACCAACACCCACTTATACACACAAATACCAACACCCACTTCAACACTCATACCAACGCCCACTTAAACACTCATACCAACGCCCACTTAAACACTCATACCAACGCCCACTTAAACACCCATACCAACACCCACTTAAACACTCATACCAACGCCCACTTATACACTCATCATACCAACACCCACTTCAACACTCATACCAACGCCCACTTATACACTCATACCAACGCCCACTTATACACCATACCAACGCCCACTTATACACTCATACCAACACCCACTTCAACACTCATACCAACGCCCACTTATACACTCATACCAACACCCACTTCACACTCATACCAACACCCACAACACTCATACCAACACCCACTTCAACACTCATACCAACACCCACTTCAACACTCATACCAACACCCACTTAAACACTCATACCAACACCCACTTAAACACTCATACCAACACCCACTTAAACACTCATACCAACACCCACTTCAACACTCATACCAACACCCACTTAAACACTCATACCAACACCCACTTTACACACTCATACCAACACCCACACAAATCAACACCCACTCATACCAACACCCACTTCAACACTCATACCAACGCCCACTTACACACTCATACCAACACCCACTTATACACTCATACCAACGCCCACTTACACACCCACACTCATACCAACACCCACTTAAACACCCATACCAACACCCACTTCAACACTCATACCAACGCCCACTTATACACTCATACCAACGCCCACTTAAACACTCATACCAACGCCCACTTAAACACCCATACCAACACCCACTTAAACACTCATACCAACGCCCACTTATACACTCATACCAACACCCACTTCAACACTCATACCAACGCCCACTTAAACACTCATACCAACGCCCACTTATACACTCATACCAACGCCCACTTACACACTCATACCAACACCCACTTAAACACTCATACCAACGCCCACTTATACACTCATACCAACACCCACTTACAACACTCATACCAACACCCACTTAACACTCATACCAACACCCACTTCAACACCTCATACCAACACCCACTTAACGCCCAACACCCATACCAACACCCACTTCAACACACCATACCAACACCCACAACACATCATACCAACACCCACTTCAACACTCATACCAACACCCATACTTCAACACTCATACCAACACCCACTTAAACACTCATACCAACACCCACTTACACACTCATACCAACACCCACTTACACACTCATACCAACACCCACATTACACACCCATACCAACACCCAATTACACACTCATACCAACGCCCACTTACACACTCATACCAACACCCACTTCAACACTCATACCAACGCCCACTTCAACACTCATACCAACGCCCACTTAACACCAACACCCACTTCACACACATACCAACCACTTACCCACTTAAACACTCATACCAACACCCACTTAAACACTCATACCAACGCCCACTTATACACTCATACCAACACCCACTTAAACACTCATACCAACACCCACTTACACACTCATACCAACACCCACTTACAACACTCATACCAACACCCACTGCTTTACACAACACTACATACCAACACCCACTTCAACACCCTCATACCAACGCCCACTTATACACTCATACCAACACCCACTTAAACACTCATACCAACACCCACTTACACACTCATACCAACACCCACTTTCAACACATACCAACACCCACTTACACAACACCAACTTCAACACACCATACCAACACCCACTTCAACACTCATACCAACGCCCACTTATACACTCATACCAACACCCACTACACACACCAACATACCAACATACCCACCCACTACACACTCATACCAACGCCCACTTACACACTCATACCAACACCCACTTCAACACTCATACCAACGCCCACTTAAACACTCATACCAACGCCCACTTAAACACTCATACCAACGCCCACTTACACACTCATACCAACGCCCACTTATACACTCATACCAACGCCCACTTAAACACCCATACAACACCCATACTCATACCAACACCCACTTACACACCTCATACCAACGCCCATTTCAACACCCATTTCAACACCCCTTCTTTTTCCAACACCCTGCTAAACACGTTGTTAATAGGAAACAGCACTATTGTTCAGTAAGATATGTGTACATATTCACCTAAACATTGTGAATGTTACCTAAGATATGTGTGGTTTTCTTTCATGACACGTGCATGCGCTCTAGCTTGTGCGAACATGGGCACTTGTATGCTTGACTATTGTGAGCACCTGCAGTGACTCACAGGTGTTAGTTTCAAAACATACTCGAGGATATACACTCCTAAATAATCCTCTTCGAGGAACTTACAGCGTTATACAGTGGTGTTTATGTTAACATGCTTTCCGCTAAGTGCAAGCTTAGACACCGATTTATACAGTGTACTGCTATAGTTATTGCAAAGCCCTGCACAGGAAGAACCTATGGAATACTATAAGGGACATTCTCGCATTCTCGCACTCTTTTCAACACAGCCTTTGGAAGCCAACTAAATAGGCCAAAAGTACGGGAATGTATGGAATCCTGGAAGGGTCAAAATATGTCGTGTTGTCGCGCGTCGCCCTATGTAAGATGTGTAAAAACAGCCTAAAAATTTACCAAAACGGGACACGCGACAATGCGACAACGCGACATTTTGATGAAATGTCGCGTTGTCGCATTGTCGCGTGTAGCGCTTTGGAGGAATAGAAAAATATTATTCAAAACGCGACACGCGACATCACGACAATGCGACAAATGGGCGAAATGTCGCGTTTTGGTTTATTTTGCCTCACTTTACTTGTTTTTGAGAGGGCGACAATGCGACATAGCGACACTGTCCCTTCTCGGATTCCATAGGAATGCGAATAGCGAAAAATTATTGCGATCTCGTATTCTCTGACTCTTAGCACCTGAGGCTGTTTCCAAAAGAGTGATTGAGTTTAGCTTTACGCCGCTTTTAGCAATATTCCAGTAATATCACGGCAGGGGACACCAGAAATATGCTTCACACATTGAACCCATGTGGGGAATGGAACCCGGGTCTTCGGGGTGGCGAGCGGACGCTTTAACCACTAGGCTACCCCACCACCCCTGCTTCAAAAAGAAAATTGCGAGAGTGCAAGTGTGTCCCTCACAGTATTCCATAAAACTTTTCGTTTCTTCACTGTATTAACTTTGTTACTCGCTACAGGTTTGATACCCCAAGTTGCTACCAGTCCGTAATCTTATCTTTTATATATTTTCGCGAGAACAAATTGCTTCTGAGGCGTTGAAGGTCATAGCCCTAACACAACAGTAAGCTATAACATGCAAATAAATAGCTTCTTAGCTTCCGGCTATGTTATAAAGTCGTCCTTTCTAGAGTATCCCATGCTATTTTGTTACCTACGTCATGATATTTAAACAATTTATAAACTTCACGATTTTTGTAGCTGTATGCAACTTTGACCCTTGGACATTAGTGATAAGGATTTCTGTTCAAGTGCAAGTCATGACATATAGGTTCCATAGTGTTGCCGACAACGGCTTCTCGGCCTACTGTCGGGGAAAGTGGCGCAGGTTCAGCACTAGAGTGAAACCTAAATGGGAAGGTAAACCACGATGACAACCAGAGTGAAACCTACGACAGGGGAGTGAGTGAGTGAGTTGGGTTTTACGTCGCTTTTAGCAATATTAAACCACGACGGGGGAAACACGACGATTAGGGGAAGTGAACCAGGTGACACCTAGAGTGAAAGCTAAATTGGGTTGAACTACACATTGTGCCCATGTGGGACAGGGAATCGAACCACTAGAGTGAAACCTACAATTAGAGGAAGTGACCAGTTGAACCACTAGAGTGAAACTACATTAGGAGGAAGTGAACCAGGTGAACAACTAGAGTGAAACCTACAATTAGAGGCTGAACCAGGTGAACCAAACTAGATCTAATGAAGAGGAAGTGAACCAGGTATTTAACTGAGTGAAGCCTAAGAGAGGGGAACCAGGTGAACCACTAGAGTGAAAGCCTACAATTAGAGGAAGTGAACCAGGTGAACCACTAGAGTGAAACCTACAATTAGAGGAACTGAACCAGGTGAACCACTAGAGTGAAACCTACAATTAGAGGAAGTGAACCAGGTGAACCACTAGAGTGAAACCTACAATAAGAGGAACTGAACCAGGTGAACCACTAGAGTGAAACCTACAATTAGAGGAAGTGAACCAGTTGAACCACTAGAGTGAAACCTACTATTACAGGAAGTGAACCAGGTGAACCACTAGAGTGAAGCCTACAATTAGAGGAACTGAACCAGGTGAACCACTAGAGTGAAACCTACAATAAGAGGAACTGAACCAGGTGAACCACTAGAGTGAAGCCTACAATAAGAGGAACTGAACCAGGTGAACCACTAGAGTGAAACCTACAATAAGAGGAACTGAACCAGGTGAACCACTAGAGTGAAGCCTACAATTAGAGGAACTGAACCAGGTGAACCACTAGAGTGAAGCCTACAATAACAGGAAGTGAACGAACCAGGTGAACCACTAAGAGAGTGAAACCTACAATTAGAGGAAGTGAACCAGGTGAACCACTAGGAGTGAACCAAGCTACAAATTAGAGGAACTGAACCAGGTGAACCACTGAAGAGTGAAACCTACAATGAACCAGAACCAGAGGAACTGAACCAGGTGAACCACTAGAGTGAAGCCTACAATTAGAGAGGAACTGAACCAGGTGAACAGAACCCTGAACTACTAGAGAGTGAAACCTACAATTAGAGGAAGTGAACCAGGTGAACCACTAGAGTGAAACCTACAATATTAGAGGAACTGAACCAGGTGAACCACTAGGAGTGAAACCTACAATTAGAGGAAGTGAACCAGGTGAACCACTAGAGTGAAACCTACAATTAGAGGAAGTGAACCAGGTGAACCACTAGAGTGAAAGCCTACAATAAGAGGAAGTGAACCAGAGGTGAACACAGGAAGGAACTGAACCTACCACTAGGGACAGTGAAGCCTACAATTAGAGGAAGGTGAAACCTACAATTAGAGGAACTGAACCAGGTGAACCACTAGAGTGAAAGCCTACAATAAGAGGAACTGAACCAGGTGAACCACTAGAGTGAAAGCCTACAATAAGAGGAACTGAACCAGGTGAACCACTAGAGTGTGAAACCTACAATAAGAGGAACTGAACCAGGTGAACCACTAGAGTGAAGAAGCCTGAACCAGGTGAACCACTAGAGGAAGTGAACCAGGTGAACCACTAGAGTGAAACCTACAATTAGAGGAACTGAACCAGGTGAACCACTAGAGTGAAACCTACAATTAGAGGAACTGAACCAGGTGAACCACTAGAGTGAAACCTACAATAAGAGGAACTGAACCAGGTGAACCACTAGAGTGAAGCCTACAATTAGAGGAAGTGAACCAGGTGAACCACTAGAGTGAAACCTACAATTAGAGGAAGTGAACCAGGTGAACCACTAGAGTGAAACCTACAACTAGAGGAAGTGAACCAGGTGAACCACTAGAGTGAAAGCCTACAATTAGAGGAAGTGAACCAGGTGAACCACTAGAGTGAAACCTACAATTAGAGGAAGTGAACCAGGTTATCTAGAGTGAACCTACAATTGAACCATGAACGACAGGGTTAGAGGAAGTGAACAGTGAAATTGAACCATACGACATAACCACAAAAGTGAACTAAAAAGTGAAGGTGAAGGGGAAGGTGAAGCAGGGTGAACACATTACCCAGCAGGGTGAAACCTACAAGGGAAGGTGAAGCAGGGTGAACACATTACCCAGCAGGGTGAAACCTACAAGGGAAGGTGAAGCAAGGTGAAGCAGGTGAACACATTACCCAGCAGGGTGAAACCTACAAGGGGGAAGGTGAAGCAGGTGAACACATTACCCAGCAGGGTGAAACCTACAAGGGAAGGTGAAGCAGGGTGAACACATTACCCAGCAGGGTGAAACCTACAAGGGAAGGTGAAGCAGGTCGCACACATTTTACCCAGAACACATTACCCACCAGGGTGAAACCTACAAGGGAAGGTGAAGCAGGGTGAACACATTACCCAGCAGGGTGAAACCTACAAGGGAAGGTGAAGCAGGGTGAACACATTACCCAGCAGGGTGAAACCTACAAGGGAAGGTGAAGCAGGGTGAACACATTACCCAGCAGGGTGAAACCTACAAGGGAAGGTGAAGCAGGGTGAACACATTACCCAGCAGGGTGAAACCTACAAGGGAAGGTGAAGCAGGTCGCACACATTACCCAGCAGGGTGAAACCTACAAGGGAAGGTGAAGCAGGGTGAACACATTACCCAGCAGGGTGAAACCTACAAGGGAAGGTGAAGCAGGTCGCACACATTACCCAGCAGGGTGAAACCTACAAGGGGTGAAAACACTACCCAGCAGGATGAAACCTACAAGGGAAGGTGAAGCAGGTGAACACATTACCCCAGGGTGAAACCTACATGGGGGTGAAGAAACCATTACAGCAGGGTGAAACCTACAAAGGGGAAGGTGAAGCAGGGTGAACACATTACCCAGCAGGGTGAAACCTACAAGGGAAGGTGAAGCAGGTCGCACACATTACCCAGCAGGGTGAAACCTACAAGGGAAGGTGAAAGCAGGTGAAACCTACAAGGGAAGGTGAAGCAGGCACACATTACCCAGCAGGGTGAAACCTACAAGGGAAGGTGAAGCAGGTGAACACATTACCCAGCAGGGGTACAAGGGAAACCTACAAGGGAAGGTGAAGCAGGTCGCACACATTACCCAGCAGGGTGAAACCTACAAGGGAAGGTGAAGCAGGGTGAACACATTACCCAGCAGGGTGAAACCTACAAGGGAAGGTGAAGCAGGGTGAACACTTTACCCACCAGGGTGAAACCTACAAGGGAAGGTGAAGCAGGTCGCACACATTACCCAGCAGGGTGAAACCTACAAGGGAAGGTGAAGCAGGTCGCACACATTACCCAGCAGGGTGAAACCTACAAGGGAAGGTGAAGCAGGGTGAACACATTACCCAGCAGGGTAAAACCTACAAGGAAATGTTAAGAAATGTTACCATCTCCTTTGAAACGCACAGTAACAACAGTACGGTGTTGACCCCTCAGCCATCATGATCATTATCAGAGTGAATCTGGGATTCGACCCACTATCAGGTCCGTGCACAGTAACGTTTTACACCACTGAGCCACCGTTGCCCTCTTGATATATGACGCCACGGTGTATGACCCCAATAAGTGACTACCCAGAGACGGAGCTGTCGAGACGCTGGAGGCTAGGTATGATTACATGAGAAACGTTGACGCCACTCCAAGAAGACGCCACTATCGGTTGTTATCATCGCCGGAATGTATAGCGACGTGTCGGGGTATTACATTGCCAGTCATAAGTCTGCACCTGCAACGTCTATATCTGCATTAGGATTAGACAGGTAAGTGGGATTGGCGCTAGCCACAGTATAGGTGTATCAACTTACCAAGAAATCTCAATCCATCGGCATGGTGGCTCATGTGGACAATTTGAAATATCTCCATATTTTTCACATCTTTTAGCTATCAGTGAGAAACAGCATTAATCATAAACAAGCTCTTCTAATACTGCTTACGGTGATGAGAAGCTAATTCATTAATACGATAACCAGTGAGGCAAAGGAAAATACAGAAAGGTTCTTGTTCATGAACCTGAAAAAAATTAAGGAAATTTTATAAAATTTGAGTATGCCTATGGCAGTTTGAAAGCGCTGCTAGTGGTTGGGTAATTTTGAGTGAAATTAAACAGATTTAATATAATTTAACCAGGATTGAGATAAGACATCAGTTATCAACTATATGAACCCTACCTGTTTCAAACGTACATTTTTGTCAATAAGAGCTTTTTAAAAATATGATTCGTAAGAAACAGATGTAATCGGGTAATATTTATATAAATAAAACCATGTTGGTGTATTGTCCTGACAAACAATCAGTCCAATTCATAATTTGAACATAATATCGATAAATTACGATATTTTCATTTGAAAATCAAACGTCACAAAATCAGCTGAAAGATAAAGGGTCATTTGCTGCTCCGAGTATGAGGATACTTCTCTTGCCTTCTGTGACTTAATTACGTCGTTATCTGTTTCCAGCATACCTTAATACTAGCTGTTATGTTTTAAATATTAACATGTATTGCAGAATACGTGTCTGTTAGTCCGTTCTTTAGACACGGGGATTTAAACACGTTATATATGGTACTAGCTAAATGATGCAATAACAAGTCATATCTCAATGGTTATTATCGGATTGTGTCATATGAGGATTGATATGTCACAGATTATACATTACGATTGCAATAGGACTGAACAGAGATTGTTTCTCTGTAATCACAATAATGATCGATATACTGAAGGATTCAAATTATAGTTTTATTATAGAAATATTTGGGTATATTTATTTCTATAATAAAACTGTAATTTGTATCTTTCAGTATATCGATCATTATTTGTGATTACAGGGAAACAATCTCTGTAACCGAAATATATCTTTCCATGAACTTGCAAATTTAACTTATAAAATGAGAAATATGCGGTTATGTTTAAAAGTATTTTTTTTTACGGAAATACCTCTTACAAACATGGATTCCTGTCCAGGGCAGCAGGAGCCCTATGTAGGGTTGGATCATACAAGTATGGGATTTCAGTTGTTGTTGTTGTTGTTGCTAGTGTTGTTGTTGGTGGTGGTGGTGTTTTCATAACAAGGGTCAAAGACAACTCATTCACTCACACATCCACATTTTTATATCCACAATCAAATAAACAATGAAAGTACAATGTTTTAATTCAGAAATATGCTAATTTATCCAGACAGACTAGGAAACACTCATCGCCAATGTATTATTTTCTCACAGTACTCGTCGAGGTCATAAATTTTAAATGGAAAGATATATTTCGGTTACAGATGCAAAACCAGAAATACATTTAGGCTAAAAAAAAGTAATTATAAACGCATTGCAACTTGGCAGTTTTTGTGGGACACAATTCTTTTCAACGGTTTTGATATAAAATACGGGTGTTTAGGGTTTTCAGTGTTCGATGGTTCAATAATTGTTTTCAGCCTAGAAACGTTTTAGAAACATTTGCATCTTTTCGGTAAAATTCAAATGTGTGATGTTTACTATATTTTGCTTAAGATATGATAGCAGCTGTTAAGTCATTAGTATATATTTGAGACTCGAGTTGAGAAAGGTATGACTGGTTTTATTCCTAGATCCAATGTGTAACTTTGATATCGTGCTCGCTTGGTTAAAAGATAGTGATTATTTTAATGCTTACAAAGAGATCAGCTACTATTCCATTCTCAGTGGGGACCAGTTATTGTTTAAACCAGTCAGATATCTCAGTAACTAATAGCATGGACCCTTGAATATCAATGTGAGACTGGCAATTTAACACTACCCCGCACACAGACGGACATGTCTGTGATGATCTTTCCTAAGGACGGTTAAAGTTTGAAAAGGCTGTTTGGCATATCTCTGTCAAGCCTCGTCTTCAGTGTTCAACTACCTGTCACTCAATTGGTTGGTCATTTTTTTCGAATTGCACGCACTATTGTCAGACATTCTTGTACAAAAAGAAGTTGTTAGGAAGACCTTCTGAATATCTCTCTTGGATTGTGTCACTCGGCGAGTTGATCCAGCGTTAAAGACAAGCGCTTTGTTTTAAGTAGTTATGGCGGTTTAAACGTCATTAATATTCCAAAATCTGACGTTAGATAACCGAGAATACAAATCTACGTTAAATACATTTCTCTTTGACATAACGGGGAGATAAGATTGTGTTTAGAAAACCAATCTGCTCCGGTGTTTTATCTTATTTATAGTTTTGCCGTTCTCCATAAACAAAGATTATGATATTATTTCATATCAACATGAGACTGGGCATGTCATACCAGTGGAGACATCAAGGTGCCGGGGTGGTAGGGTGGGGTGGTGGTGGTTGTGGCCTGTGTGTGACATTCAGTCTCATGGAGCATTGCAGTGTGAGTAATGAGAAGTTTAGGCCACACCTGAGCACAACTGTAATTTAAACAACTGACATGCTTGACATGTATACTTCATGCTTATCAGTGAGCGAGTGAGTTAGTGAGATGGGTTGAGTGAGTGAGTATGGTTTTACGCCGCTTTTAACAATATTGCAGCAATGTCACGACTGGGGACACCAGAAATGGGCTTCACACATTGTACCCATCTGGGGAATCGAACCCGGGTCTTCAGCGTGACGAGCGGACACTTTAACCATTAGGCTACCCCACCGCGCCTAGTAAGATGGAAATAACGGTACGTTGAGCAGAATTCCACGGACGGTTGTGTACTGAACAAAAACAGTTAGGGGTCATGAATTATATTTATATGTGAAAATATTAAATTAGATCTTCGGTCTTCATTACATTTTTATCTGTTAAGTATATTAAGGGCATAACGCCCAGTGTCTTTGTGTGTTGTTTAAATGCATTCAGCAATTGTCCAACTATATGACGGTCGTTTGTAAAGAATAGTTTCTGGAACAGAATATCCAGTGATCGATATCATGAGCACTCATGTACGCAGTTGGAATACGATGACATGTGTCAACTGAGTCTGACCACCCGATCCCGTCAGTCGCCTCTTACGATAAGCATGGGTTGCTGGTGACCAGTTCCTACCCGGATCTTCATGCCCAAAGGGTCATAGGCCACAGTCGCATGTAGTGAAACCCTTGAAGACAGGTACGGCGCTGACACGATCCTAATATTGGCGAAATGTGGATTCGAACGGAACCAGTATAAACGTATCACGCAATTTGGTCAATGAGACAAATATACAATTTTCTATAAGTGTCATATGTGAACTCCAATACAGTTCCAAATGATGTTGTTGATAAGTGGTAATGCCTTACGAATAAGCTACTGTATTTCCTGATATGTATCTGGTCCATGTATAGTGTAACAGCCGCTAGGTTCTATTTTAAAAGAGTTTCAGCCTTATCGCTAAATCATTAGTATCAACACCTATGGGAATATCGCCGACGCTTATTGTGTAGTTGTGTGGGGTTGGTGAGGCTGCCGTTCATGTGGCAGCCGTGTAGAACACTATCCCATCCCACGAGTATGGCTGTGGTCAATCACCTGCCAGGTAATCTCAGGTGAGTGATTCTGAACAAAAGCTGAGGTGGTATCAAGACAGTCAGTGAGTAAACTGGAGAAGTGTCACATTAAATAACTATGCGACTCTCGAGGATAATTGTATTTCATATATCATCAGGGCCCCGTTCCTCAAAGCGATCGTAGCGCAAAGTTGATCGTAACTCCCATACTTTAACATAGACTTACGTCTGTTGTAGCGTTACGATCGCTTTGAGGAACGGGGCACAGAAACGTAACTTACAATCAGCTTATTCTTCAATTCTTCAATTCTTCAAACTTGGTTTCGGTCTTTCCCCCGTAGCTTGACTAGTTTACAAACTGCAGGCGAATATATTACTCATATAATGAACGGACGAGTTCGAGCAGTATTTCAGTCATATCAGAAAGTGTCAGTTTTATGTGCTTGAAATAATGGAGACCTCAGTTGCCATGTGCCTTTCGTATTCATGGGTTTGGTGTGAAGAAATCTAGAAACATTTTGAAGGAATATAGGATTCGAACCCACGCTAAGAGTACCGCAACGCCTAAAGTCCGCAATCGACGACAGCACCATCCGTGCCTCAACATGGCTATATCGCTATATACCAGACTGGTGGATATATTAATGTAGCTGAACAATGCTGAGTGATACATGTAGGTAGTAGATGTTGCCAGCAGTGGATGTGTACAGTTGCACCAGTAAGCGTTCACGTGTAGCGTAAGAGTCTGAAGGTTCCGTTACAGTTGAAAACTAACACACTTTCAATATAGTCAAGGTTTAGTGCTTGCGTTATCATTGGAGGCAAGTGTGTAACACGAAAGTGCACTCATTGTCATAGAAGGCATTGCATGTGTTATACGGGTATAAGTTTATTAAATACACTGTATGTTGTAATGAATAGTCAAGCACGCTAAAGTAGCACCTCATATCTAGGAACAACCGCGGATAGAGATATGAATTAATAGTATATAAATGATTATATACAAATGTGTATCCGAGGGTGAGGTATTTCATGCAGGTATTATGGCTGTGTTTTGGACCTTAATTTTTCGTTTCCGTGATTGTTATCAGCCTTGTAAGGTTTAGAAAACATTTGTAAATTTGGTCAATGTTCAAGTGTGTATTTTCTTTTGCCTGCCAGTTTATATAACTATGATATCGTAACGACTAACGTCTCAGTACACCGAATGATCCTTTCCTACCCGAAGTGAATGTATCCGAAAAATCTGTTGCAACATATATGAGAAACCGTTGACCCATTTAGGTCACACGGTGAAGGCTCTTTGACAGTGATATGATACACACATAATATCAGAGTATTTAATCAAAACCCTGGCCCGATATGAAGAGACGGATTACGCTGTATATTTCAGCACTCTTCAAACTACAGCACGGCATGCAGACATGTTATACCAACCCTAGCGGCCCTGCTGCCTGATTGAGCACTGCAAATAGAAAAACTATCACCAGCGCTTACAGTAGAAAAGTTAGAAAACTGAGGATTAATACCATGAAACAGAGCTGTCGTGGGTCCCATCACCCACAAGTAACAATCAAACATAGGGCATTATTGGCCTTGTTTCCAGGCAGTTCTGATGGATGTACCGTGCCGAGGTCCATTGTTTACACGACTTTCTTTCCACTTACAGCACAATGCGTGGACGTAATGAATATTTAACAATCGAGGGTTGGCAGGATTATTGCGGACGGTAAAAGGAACAGGGATTAGTTAATTTCTAAGACGTTTTTCACCAAGTTGACGACGGTAATCCCCCTATTGGAATCGCCGGACCAGACATAACTGGTAGATGGAAAAGCGGATCGGTGGATCAGTAAGGGATCCTAACCTGCAGTGATTGGGATTGTATAAACCTATCAGACTGCGCGCGAGCAGTCCCGCAGAGAGACGGGCCAAGTCTACAGCCGACTGGATAGGAACGCCAGCACTAGGCACGGGTCTATCAAAGGGATATTCTTCAATTTAATGGAGTCTGTTGGACACTAGTTAACCGCCTGGCGTTTTATCGGGCGTGTCGGGAATCACTGCGTTTACTTATGTAGGAGTGAATAATTATTTTTGAATTTTATCAAAATTATTTTCATTTAAAAAATATATTCAAAAAGTGAATGTGAATCAGATAGCATGCAGGTGACGTCGGAACGTATTCAAATTTAAATCCACATCGGACTCCAGGAGACAAAGTCTATCACAAAGTCATTTGTGTTCATTTTTGACAAATCCACCAGGAGACTACTATGTGAAGTAGACATTTAAGTGTTTGTTATTCCCGAGGACGCAGGAACACATTCCGTTAGCTGCTTCCAAAGGTTGTAAAGAACGTTTCAACATTAGAGATTCACACAGTCTTCCCCCCGCTGTATCAGTACCGAGATGTCCAGCTCGCCCGATCCCCTGCAGCGAGGGCCAGAGTCGGAGGATGGCACCGTGGTCACTGAGCCGGTCAGCAAGGCTGGGTCTAAACGATCTCATGTAAGCATTATCGACAACACTTGAAACTGTTACCTTTTAACAATTATTTTCTGTATGTAAAAACATGTCTCATAGTGCTGGTGAATCTGATGGGGCGATGGGGTAGCCTAGTGGTTATAGCTTTCGCTCTCCACGCCGAAGACCCGGGTTCGATTGGCCACATGGGTACAATGTGTGAAACCTATATATTGGTTGTTAGCACTAAATAACTGGTTCCAGTAACTGGAGATTCAGGTCATGAATTAACGACTGTAAATTAGCTGTAAATACGACCAGTTCTAGCACTTAAACCCTATTATATACAATCAGCGGCTTGCAAGCACGCAAAGTCCGCATCATATGTCATTTCATGACTGCGTTTTTTTCTAAAATGTTGTTTGATCATTACCGTTCTATGTAATATACTATCGCTGTGATTTAGAAGTGATTACAATCACATTTACCTAATATTTGCTTTCATTGTTCTACCCTCTGTTGTATCAAGTAAAGCTATTTGGATTGATATTGTTTTCCTGTCTAAACCCAAGCATTTTGTAACATGTAGTATTAAATCTATTGAATTATATAAATGTAGGCAATTAAACCTTTCAATCATCCATCTTAAAAATTCATCTATGAGATAAACGTGTAAGAAACTATTATATAATTTTATACCATAATTTATGTACGTGCAACAACACATTTCGACAAGGATAAAAGAAACATTTCTATTACAAATAGACATTATAAACGTTATCAATCTGTCTTAGTAACAAAGTATTCAGTGTAATTACAAAACCAGTTTCGAATCTCCGCTTATATAGATTCCAAGGCTCAGAGGGCAACAATGTGATGTCACCTGGTGTTTGCAAAATGGTTAAACATGTCCCGCTCAATTAATTAGATCTTAAATATCGGTGTCACTTATTGTAAAAACTAATCCGTTCTTTATGCTCGCTCGCTTCTACACAGACATCGTCCGTCTTCAGCAAGGCATCGTCGTGGGTAGTATACGGCAGCCCCTTGTGGCATAGAGACCGTGTCCCCTCCAGCGTCCGGTCCCTCCCGCCCATTCCGATTCTGAAGGGTCTGGAGGAAAACTTCGTCAACGACAGCGTCAAGACAACGACGTCCAGCCGCTCGGGGAGGAATCCCATCATCCCCCAATACAACGCCGTGGGGGACAAATACGCCAAGCACTACTTCATGTCCCCGAATGTCCGCGCCATGATGGAGAGAAACAAGGCCGTCAGGTCACACAAGGTCAGTCTCGTCTGCAGTATTAACCTTCCGCCCGTCAACATCCGGGTTAGAAGTTGTCTTCCGCAACCATGCTTGTTCGAGGAGACGACAAACGGGATCGGGGTCAGGCTCACTGACTTGATTGATGGTTGTATCGATGTTCATGATGTTATTCACTGCATTGTCTGGTCCACAGTGGATTATTTCCAGACTACCGCCCTATAACACGAATATTGTTTAGTACGACTTTAAACAACAAACATACTGAACAAAAGAACTTTTCACAAATGTGATCGAATCAATCGTTTGAGGGTCTGCTGAGAGTTCATAATTTATGGCTAGGGGGGATGATGATAAGCATGTACAATGTGAGTAACCCCCCTAAAATGTATGTAAAAAGTAAGTGCCTCCTCCCACCCCACCCACCCCGTTCCCTCATGTCATGTACAAACTCAATTAACCCCTCCAGGTGATTGATGACAAAATTGATGACCCCCACCCACCTCCCCAGAACAGAAAACTAATTACCTGTGTGTAAAGATATAGTTTTCCAAATTACTGTTTGATTGCTAGAACCTTCGAACCTATTTGTGCCGTTCCTGCATGCCTTTCAAGTGCGTATTTTAAAAAATCAATGCTATCGTTTACTGCTTATTTACGGCGACCTGAATCGCCCTCAGCCCTACATCGCCCCTTAAAGTTCGAGGCCCGGATGTCTCTGAAATATTCAGTGAGGAGTATATATCTGAATTGGCATGCACCTGCAATTAAACGTCACTCGACGCTCTTCGTCTCACTACGATACACTCCAACCTCAGTGTCATCGAATGAGTCGCCTATTTTAAAACGTTCATAAATAATTAGGCTCACGAACTGTAGCGACCTGTTGTGTATCCCAAGGAGCTGTTAAAAGGGAATTAAATGTGTACATGCTGATTAATACTGCATGGTTGCTTCGGAGGTTGAAAGACCTTCAGCTGAAGGATCGGTTTGGTTTGGTTTAACGCCGCACTCAACAATATTCCAGCTATATGGGTCATACGATGACACGCGTCAACCAAGTCAGCGAGTCTGACCACCCAATCCCGTTAGTCGCCTCTTACGGGAAGCATGGGTTACTGAAGACAGACCAAATTATTCCAATCACGGGTTTCAACTAAAGGATCGGTTCAGGTTTCAGGTTTAAATCGAGGCGTTTGCGTGTGTGTGTGTGCGTGCGTGCGTGTGCGTGCGTATTAGTCCAGACAAATGCTGGTGTTATAGAGCTAGTCCACTGACACATCGTACCGCAGGTTCACCGTGATACGGGACGGTGGGCTAGCCTAGTATTTATAGCGTTCGTTCGTCACGCCGAAGAACCGAGTTCGATTCCCCACATGGGTACAATGTGTAAAGTCCATTTCTGGTGTCCCCGCCTTGATATTGCTGGAATGTTGCTAAAAGCTGTGTAAAAACTAAACTCACTCACTCACATTGATACCCGACATAGACACAGCAAACTGACTCCGAACCTTGTTTAATCCCCTGGATGCCGTATGCAACAACAAGTATCATGGTATTGTACAGCCAGCCTTCCATTCCCTGGGCAGACACTCTACCCGTTAGACCAAGGTGACGGTCAAATGTAACGACGTCCACGAGGGTGTACGACAGAGCTGTATGGTGATCCTTCCTTTTTACCAGTTGTGTGAGGGACGTGTAGACTGAGCCTAGAGGAAGGTGTATGGTATATGTTCTATATCCCCAACACAAATAACCTTGCAATCATAAGTGCATAAGAGTTTTCTCAGCGGCAATATTTCAGTGGCAATACCTCATTTTGACGTTACTCCCTAAAAACAATGGACATTCCATCAAACAGTCCAGTCAGGTTCTAATGACGATGCTGGTGTCCCCCGCCGTGATATTGCTGGAATATTGCTAAAAGCGGCGTAAAACCAAACTCAGTCAGTCAGGCTTATGACGATGCTGGAAGTCCATTGGTGGAAGCGTTGACGCGTCATGCCTGGATCCGATTCGGCACATGGGTTCTATGTGTGAAGACCAGTTCTGACATGCCCGTCGAGATATTTCTGAAATATGTCTAAAAGTCGACTTAACCACACGTTAATTCTAAAGCCGCCATCTCCATAAACGATACAGTCTTACCAATAACCACCCTCTCCTGAGACAGATTATAACTATTCATATCCCAGAGAAGTTATAAAGAGAGTTGTTTTCTATGCAAAATTGAATAATGTGGTTACATTCTCAAGGCATTCGTTATAACGGTGGACTGTATTCAACTTCAGTAAGACTAATTATGACTGCTGTCAATAACTGGTCCTCTGGTGGTAGTCGGTGTTGTAACTGTGCGGGACACCACCGAGGCCCGCCTTTGTGTGTCAGACAGAAGCCGTATAACTGCTGCCATTATGTGATATATTGTTAAAATGGGTATCACGTGTGTATAACAACACATGCAGGTGCTCGCTCTCTAATAGTAAACATTGCTATATTTAATGGAGTCATGCTATTTGTTACACGTTTGATTCCTACCCTGTAATCTGTATTGTACCGACAATCTAGTGTAACTAACGTAGTCCTCTATTGCTGTGCAGCTGTTTGCATGTCGAATACTCATTTCACTGAATTGTTAAATGAACTGGACATATGTCCAAACAATATGGGATCTCAGAGTGTATTAGGTTCAAAATATTGCCACACAGGGACTCCGTTACATATGTTAAAATAATTCAGAAAATAATATCTATTCACAATATGTAACAATTCAGGAGAGAGCAATTAACAAAATTCGTAGCCGAGTGCGAACATCAGACCCATCAGAAGCGCTCGTTCAATCAATGAGAGACTGAGAAGGAGTGAGTGAGTGAGTGAAGTTTTACGCCGCTTTTAGCAATATTCCAGCAATATCACGGGGTACGGCTGAGAAGGAACTGAAGCCATATGTTTTTGTGATGAATGTGATATCATGAAGACACAATTTTGTTAAAAATACTCAGAAAAATTCATGATCCCTTAACTTTTCGTTCAGTATGTTTATGTTACTTTCTCCATTAGGATTACGGCTTGTGATCACATTACATGGACCAACAGAAATCTATACCCAACCAAGGCTTGTCATTAAGCGTATTACCGTAATCTGGTATATCAATCTATCGATTCTATTCACTGTTACCATTTTGGCAGTAGTTTCAATGACCCTTATATCCCAGACAGCAAATCGCTTACCTAATGAGGCCTATCGCCTACACTTTAAGTCGGGCCATACAAAGATGTCTCGCACGGTTCGATGGGGTTAAACAACCCACTGCCTCGAACACAAACATCCCTTTCACTTTCCTGATCAATATAATTGTTCCGGTAAGTCGATAACACTTTATAAAACTGTAGTCTGGAGATACACGTATTGCAGTATTTATTACAGATAAGTGTCTGGGTTGTGTCTGGCTGATGTCTTCAATACAATACGACAAGACATGCAGGAGGACTTCTGTTGATTCCGGTAGTTATGGCGAGGGTGCGTCAGCTCTTCACGTCCAATTGGTTCTGTGGTTTTTAAGCTTGACACCCATTGGCTAATCTCCTCGGCTTACGTCTTCAATAGATAGAACTGTCTTAGATTGACACTGGATCACACTTCACAGGGGGTGTGAGATCGGCGTGCGATCGGCAGAATAGAAAATCCACGTTAAAAGAGACAGTCATATGGGATACCTCTTTTGTTGGTCGGACGGTGTGTGAATCAACCCTTGGTTTGGTGTCCATTCCATTGTTATACACCCTGCAGTTTAAGGATTGTATTTATTCCATTTAATCTTTAAAAAAGTACATTTAACAGTGTCTTTGAAAATGTCCTCCACTGAACGAGCGAAGAGCCATAAAAAGAGAGATAAAGATTCCGCACAATGCAACATGGAGGGCTATATTCAACAACTAGAAGAAATATACGGCAGAAAATTAACTGGGGAAATGGAGGCTGCAATTGCGCTGTTCAAGGTAAAACAGATTGTAAAACAGATTTTAGAGAACCCGTTGAACTATAAGTGAACTTTGTACCATTACATTCCTGTATGTTCCCCAGGGAGCTGGGAATGAAAGTCGAGTGCATACCATTTATACACCTCT
The DNA here is from genome assembly GCF_003918875.1 of Haliotis rubra. NCBI lineage: Eukaryota > Metazoa > Mollusca > Gastropoda > Lepetellida > Haliotidae > Haliotis > Haliotis rubra. The sequence goes on along the minus strand of NW_025766984.1, from coordinate 649,919 downwards.
CAGTAATATCTTTCAGCACGTCCTTGAGGGGTGTGGAATATGGCGTCATAAATAGGGTTTATTGTATTACTATAGAATATTACAGTAGAACGTGAGATTGTTATATATGGTGATAATATAGTAATATTTACATGCATAAGTAATTTGGATAAAGTATGCCGGCCATTATTCGGAGTTAAAGTGATATTTTGACGTATGTGCAGACCATTACATAGCTATATAACTGAAGTGAGCTATTCATAGTCATATTCTCAGGAAGCATTTCATACAGGCATACAAATCAGGCTGTATGATCAGCGTACAATGTAATACCACTCAGTCATGTCTAGTCTAGGTCAGGTCAGGTCAAAGGCCAACCTTGACATCGATTACAAACTGTATCATACTTGTAGTGTACATCTCTGGTGACATTTATTGGCTGAAGAACACCCGTGATACTTTAGTGTCCGTAAATTCACAGTTGAAATTACTTACTATATTTACCTGGTATCTGTTCCCATCCGGTGATTTCAATTTAGGGGGAAATGAAAACCTATGTTAAAACTTGTGAAATGTTGTCTTGTTTGTACCCGCCACAAAATACTTAAGATTTGTTATGTTAAAATACTGCTCTATTTTGGAGGAAACTGGACTTCCTGCTACAATAGGGACACACAGGTGACAAATCGATTAAGCTGGTATGTTCAGTGGCAAAATCATGCGGGTCAATATAGATATATAATGTTCTTAGAAGAATGTTTGGTGCCCATGCCATGTTCAGGTGTCTGACTCACACCCGTCTCCATGGTCACACCACGTTCATCTGTCTGCATAATTCTGAATCACACAAACCACTGTATAATCCTGCATCACACCCGTCTCCATGGTCACACCCCGTTCAGTTGTTTGTATAATCCTGCATCACACCCGTCCCCATGGTCACACCCCGTTCAGTTGTTTGTATAATCCTGCATCACACCCGTCCCCATGGTCACACCCCGTTCAGTTGTTTGTATAATCCTGCATCACACCCGTCTCCATGGTCACACCCCGTTCAGTTGTTTGTATAATCCTGCATCACACCCGTCCCCATGGTCACACCCCGTTCAGTTGTTTGTATAATCCTGCATCACACCCGTCTCCACGGTCACACCCCGTTCAGTTGTTTGTATAATTCTGCATCACACCCGTCTCCATGGTCACACCACGTTCAGTTGTCTGCATAAATCTGATCACACATAACCCTTAAAGAGGATGCGAACGAAAACAAAACTTTTGATATATTGTAAAGGATATTCTAAAAGTCACATTCCGTGATTAAAAGTGAACAAAAGTTTGTAAAATAGCAATAAAAACACAAAAACGTACTCGTATTTCCGCCTATTACGGAAACACCCGACAGCTAATGAGCAGAGGGGGTATCACGTGACATGACGTCATATGTGCCTGTTGCTGATGGATTTCTCTTTGATTTTACCTCACAACTTAACAGTGTCCGTGGATTCTGAAGCAGTAAAAGATGTTCCTGATGTCATTTCTGAAATGGATGTTAGACCGTATCAATACGATCCGATTTTACATCTTGCAAAACAATCTTCCTCTGAAGATGAAGAAGAAGAATCAAGCGAAAAGGAGGCACCGCTTGAGGTCAAAATAAATTTAAAAATAGACCATATCATTTAACAAGATTACTATTTGTCAACAAAATGTCATACATTTCCAGCCAGCAAACTCACCCCTATAAATATACTGAGTCAAAAAAGAAACTTCACATTCTTTCTTCAGGGCACTATAAAAGAACAAGAGGTGGTAAGATGGTTAAATTGTTATTATTTCATTGCTGAGATCTGTGTGATGTACTCGATACACTGACAGTGCCATAATCAGTTCCATTAGGCTACACCGCCGTTCCAAAACATGGGTATACAGAATGTCAAGTCACAAGAATAAAAATGCGAAATTTCTCAGTTCAATATCGTGTATGGCCGCCCCGCGCATTCACCACTGCCAAACACCGTCTCCTCATCGACTGCCTGATGCTTGTGAACACGTGGTTGGGGATTCTGCGCCATTGCTCTTGCAAGGCAGCGCCAAGTTCCTGCAAATTCTGAGGTTGGTTCCTAAGACCACGAAGCCTTCTCCCAAGTGCATCCCAAACGTGCTCTATTGGATTGAGGCCATGGGACCTCGATGGCCAGTCCATGACGTTGATTCCAGCGTTTTGAAGGAAATTTCGTGTCAACATCGCGGTATGCGGCCGAGCATTATCATGCTGGAACTGTAGACCTGGGCCATGAGCCGCCATGAAAGGAACGAGTTCAGGGCTGAGCATCTGGTCTCGGTAAGTAGCAGCTGTGAGGTTTCCACGGATTACCAGAAGTCGGGAACGGTTGTTCCCACAGAAAGCACCCCACACCATGCAACTTCCGCCCCCGAATCTGTCGACTTCCTGTACACAACATTGGGCATACCGTTCACGACGTCGTCTCCAGACTCTATGCCTGCCGTCCGCGAATCTGAGGGTAAACCTGGATTCATCGCTAAAGACGACTCGATTCCAGTCTCTCTGGGTCCATCGGAGGTGACGTTGGGCCCACAGCAGACGTTGACGTTGATGAAACGGCGTCAATATTGGCCCACGATATGGACGTCGAGAATGGAGATTGGCAGCCCGCAACCGATTTCGAATGGTCTGTGAGGACAGTCGACCTCTAAACATATCAGCCCTGGTTCGTGTAGCCGGCAGAAATCTGTCACGTAGGTGACGTAGGACGATTTGACGGTCTTCTGCTCGTGACGTCACACGTGGACGACCCGACCTTGGGCGATCAGAAGTGGTGCCAGTTTGTTGTAGAAGACCTCGCAAGTCATACACAGTACGACGGCTGCATCCCATTGCTCTTGCGACATCAATAACTGATCTTCCCGCTTGCAACATGCCAACGGCACGTTCACGTTGCACATTTGACAGTCGAGGCATTTCAAGTACCGTTAGAACTGTGGTTTAAAAGTGTTTTTTCAATTCTTGAAGCCAATGCAAACACGTGCATATGAAGAAAACTTCGATGCGAAGATCACGTGATCGACTTCACGTGCAAAACCTGATTTGGCACTAACGTCATTTGAACGACGAATGGATGGGTTTGAGTGGGTTTTGCTAACGTTTTTCTAGAGTCGAAAGATAGGGATCCCATTTCGGATACATAGATGTATCATCAGAGAAAAAATATTCATTATGTTTCAAATTACATTTTGTGAAGTTTCTTTTTTTACTCAGTATGACCAGTCACTAAGAATTATATGTTTAAAAATGTGATTACAGTTCATTTTGTGTCAAATGGGTGACTGTAGAGTGTCTGGGATTTAAAAACAAAATAATTATGCTTCAGACGAGGGAAAATAAAAATTATCTGCTTCAAAAATTACACTGGAATTATTTTGTGGAAAAAAGTTAGGATCCTAGTTCTCATTAATAACGTATCAAGTCTCGATACAAGATCCCAGTCGAACAGCCCCAGCTACAAAATGCCCCAGCAAATTTGGTCATTCATTCTAATTTGTTCAAATTTATTTATAATGATTGAGTTTTTGTCAACTTATTATGATATTATGTTCTTCATATAAAAGTTATTAGGAAGTAATATTTCTGATAAATGTTTCATTAGTAAACTCATAACTATGTATATACTTATACTTATATACTTATAAGAACATAATATCAAAGTTGACAAAACTATGCATTTATGGCCTATATTTATTCATTTTAGATAAATTTAGTTGCCTTTAAAATGTTTTGTTTGTTTTGTACAAGCACAACTTTAGCTTCCTATTTGGCAGATGCTTTCGTGACATCGCGGTGAAATCTTCGAGGATTATTAGATAAATACAGTCGCGATTTTGTCATTTTCCACTCAGTAATGAATTATTCCAATTGGACATTCAAACAATTTAATATATGCTTTCACTCAGTCAAAATACACATATATGTCAAAAAGTACTTCCGTGAAAGATCCAAAGGCCTTATGCTGACATATGTTCGGTAACCGTATTGACTATTGAGACCACGTGTTCAGGACACTTGATTGATTGGAATTCCTGTATCTTTGATTCATGATAATGGTTTCCTTCTGGTATTATAGTCATTGCTAAATGTGGTGCTGGAAACTTGTGGTGATCTGATGCAAAATTATAAATGTGGTGCTGGAAACTTGTGGTGATCTGAAACAAAATTATAAATGTGGTGCTGGAAACTTGTGGTGATCTGAAACAAAATTATAAATGTGGTGCTGGAAACTTGTGGTGATCTGAAACAAAATTATAAATGTGGTGCTGGAAACTTGTGGTGATCTGAAACAAAATTATAAATGTGGTGCTGGAAACTTGTGGTGATCTGAATCAACATTATAAATGTGGTGCTGGAAACTTGTGGTGATCTGAAACAACATTATAAATGTGGTGCTGGAAACTTGTGGTGATCTGAAACAAAATTATAAATGTGGTGCTGGAAACTTGTGGTGATCTGAAACAAAATTATAAATGTGGTGCTGGAAACTTGTGGTGATCTGAAACAAAATTATAAATGTGGTGCTGGAAACTTGTGGTGATCTGAAACTTGAAAAAATTATAAATGTGGTGCTGGAAACTTGTGGTGATCTGAAACAAAATTATAAATGTGGTGCTGGAAACTTGTGGTGATCTCAACATTATAAATGTGGTGCTGGAAACTTGTGGTGATCTGAAACAAATTATAAATGTGGTGCTGGAAACTTGTGGTGATCTGAAACAAAATTATAAATGTGTGTGAAACTTGTGGTGGAAACTTGTGGTGTGATCTGAAAAACATTATAAATGTGGTGATGGAAACTTGTGGTGATCTGAAACAACATTATAAATGTGGTGATGGAAACTTGTGGTGCTGGAAACTGGAAACTTGTGGTGATCTGAAACAAAATTATAAATGTGGTGCTGGAAACTTGTGGTGATCTGAAACAAAATTATAAATGTGGTGATGGAAACTTGTGGTGATCTGAAACATAATTATAAATGTGGTGATGGAATCTTGTGGTGATCTGAAACAAAATTATAAATGTTCACCTGAAAGAACGCTTCTTGTTGTTAAGTTTGATTACAGACATTTTACGTACACTTTATTTAATGTAATTTGGTTTATATCTGCAGGCCACAACGTGGGTGCAGATAGGTTCAGACATTATACGTGCGCTTCACCAAATGGAAATACTTTGTTCTGTAATGGAACCCGCCTTGACGTTACAAATTGATAGAAACGCCTGGACAATCCAAACTTAGGGGCAACAGAAAGAGAATCAAGTCATTTTTTATCTAACTAACAATTGCAGGAACCGTTGTTAAATTATGTCCAGTTGACCACCACTTATTCCTGCAACAATTTATAATATGTGATCTGTGGTTGGGTATTTTCGTGTCAGAAGACATTCGTTCAACGTGAAGACCTTCGTAACAAATACATTTCCAGCTACATGACCACTACCATGTCATGTTGTATATTCACAAACGAAATGTATTGATTTTCAAAGATGAGATATCTAAGGTATGCATCTGCAATTTATATTTCTTTTTTAATATTTTTAAAGTTTTAAGTAAGATTATATTTTTATAAACAAAAACAAAAATATTCTTTGCGTAAACCTGATTGTATCATTTACTGCTATATATACCTTTACGTGTGTTATTTCTATTCTTCTGTAATTACTCTGTAGACGGAGCCGCGTCATCTGCAAATGTAATGTGTTTACTTCCGAAAAAAGTATACAAATAATGAAATGGAGGATTATGCATGTAACTGGTTTATCATTTTTGGTCGGTATACCATGTAGGATTATCAACTTTATACAAATCAACATGTCCTCGTTACAAACCTAATGAATGCTACATAGCAGGCATCTGTTACAGGTCGATAGTATAACGTACAGTGTGAGGAAGGGGTTTTAAAAGGGGCACTTACTTTGTTAAAACATTTCTCATAAAACATTCTATGGTGGATTAACATTTCCGGGAAGAGTGGTGAAACTTTCCCAACATGGATTTCGCCAATATTATGGGTGTATTGGGTGATATTATATGACATCGTACCTCCTGTAAGTGAGGTAAAGGTGAAACCAGTGTTTTAATTGCTGACAGACCACGGGTCATAATGGATTTAAATCCATGATTAACAGATCCTGGTAGGACTAAGGAACGCAACTCTTACACAGTTAACTGCTTGAACTAGTCCTCCCGTGCACTGATACACGATATTAGTAAGCGCAGTTCCAGTACAGTATCGTCAATTTAGACAGTTGTCCTTCATTGCACTTTAGAAGACTGTTTTCAACAAAGCTAGAAAAAATATGCATGTTTAAAGAACGAATAAACTTTTGGTTCTTTCTACTCTTTTAACCATTACATATGAAAGACGTGTGGTTACTCTCAAACGGGACACCAAATTCATTCTTAAAAAGCTTGTGGTTAATTAATACCAAGCGATTTTAAAGTTGCCAAAAAGTCGTCTGCTTCTCTCTCGCCCGCCAACGAAACCACAGAGAGGTTACGTAGCGAACACTGCAGCGAACCGGAAGTGACGTTATGTGAGGAAGGATTTTCAGTTAGTTGTACATAGAATGTGTAACAAGCTTGTCATTTTGCTGATTTCTCGATGTCAACGAAGACATGCCGAATCGTTGCGTTGCCGTCAATTGCTCCCAGGGGCCGGGTGATGGTGTCACCATGCACAGATTTCCACCGAAATCCTGCAGTTCGTGCTAAATGGTTTATGTTTGTGAGTGCGAAGCGAGCGTTGTGGAAGCCTGGAACATATCTTACTTGTGTTCTGATCACTTCACGGGAGTTAAAAAAATCAAATCTACTTATTAGTTGTTGTCAAATATGTATAGGATTGATGACCAAAAGGATTTTGCATGACACAACTTGTAACATAACGATTTCTTCCTCGGAAGGTTGTGACAATAATATTGTAAGTAGTATTATATTGACGCCCACCTCGCTTCTAAGAGAGAAATTGTTATGTTATAAGCTATGTCATGCAAAATCCTATTGGCCATCAATCAAATACAAAGTTTACTACCAGTAGAAAGTAGTTTTGATTTTGTAACTCAAAACAAACCTAAATAGCATTTTTCTCAGACTGGCGGATGTTCGCGACAGGGGGCCGCCATTTTTAAAAATCGTGACGTCACGGTCTAAAGTCTGTTCGAGAATCAATGAGATTATGGTTTGATTTCATCAAGTTAGAAAATCAAAACTACTTTCTACTCGTAGTTAAATTTGTTTTTAAATCATGACTAAAAGGATTTGGCATGACACAACTTGTAACATATCGATTTCTTCCAGGGAAGCGAGGTGAGGGTTGAAGTGACAATATTGCACGATAAATTTCTTGCTACATTCACGTGGTTAACGTCCACTCATGAGTATGTATAGATACTAGACGATCTTCTTCCTGTTACCGTGATGAGCGAGGCCGATCCTCGTTTTCACTATCACTAGCGTCTGGCTCGAACAAATAAGGCCTAGCGACAAGCAATTTTGACAGAATCGTCTATGAAAACAAGTTATAACTCGGAAGCTATGCAAAGCAGGTGACAAGATTAAATGCCAGTAGATTGTGAAAACATAAAGCTTTCACTTTTCACAACAATTGTCACGATTTCAGGTTTAGACAAACCTGTAAACAAGATAATTTACCCCCGGAAATGTACATGAATTCTAAAGCACCCCTCGTATGTATACCTCACATTACGTCACGGAGACGCGCCCCTCTGATTGGTTGAAATTTCGTTCGCGAGAGAGAATTGTGCACTGTTGTCAAAAAGGTCGATTTAAGTTAATTAAAGGTCGAAATGAGTAGTTTTAATGACGGGGTTTAATTTGTAACGATGCCAATAAATGATTTATGTATTTGCACACCCCTAGAGTATATGTGATCTTTAAACAAACATTGCCTGATAATTATGACAGATGTACATCGAGCGCTCGCTCAAACTGGTGCTTAATCCAAACCGAGGCTTATATTATCGTGCTATTTCAGCGTGACTGGGTTTTGATACACCTAACACCAAAACTGGTAGGTGTGACACAGGTGCTCCGTACAGAAGGGTAGTGGTGTATTTGGATCACGTGCTGCGTTAAGTCACCAAGTCAGTGGGTATCGCTTAATGGCTGCCTTCAACATGGATCAGTAACCACCATTTTGTTTGTTTACAGGAATCCCAGGCACAGAACTCAAGCCGGAGCCTCAACAAACTGAGTTTCCGCCGGAAATGTCGCAGGACACCTAATGCTGACGAGATGAAGTCACGTGAGTTACAATTTGTCAACGACGGCATCATCACCGAGAGACGCCGGACGAAGTACAAGGACATTATTCCTCCATACGACGCTACAGAAGATCAACATTCTAGAGGATACTTTAAACGCCCGGATATAAAACGTCTTGTAACCCTCACGTGCTCACCGCGAAGTCCCAGGGTCAACTGATAACCAATCAGATCAGATCAGAGGGTCACTGATGATTTAACGAGCGCTTCCGGAGGAGCCGATTTTTCACTCGGACTTAAAATCGGATCTCCCCATCTAAAATTATTTTTACTTTCTGGAGAGATGTACCATAATCCTGGCAAAGAACATGCGACATAGCTGATGTGTGAAGGATTTGAAGCAAACACATGGGCTACAGAGTGGGTTTTCTCAATGTTTTCGATACACATGAACGTATAGGCCGGTGTGTACGGAAGCGTAATGGTTCCACAGTCTATCTGCCAAATCTATCATCCACTTAGATGATACCTACAATCACAATTGTAGTCACAGTCAAAGCACAAAATATTTACGTTGCTTTTCGGAAAATAACCCCCAAACAGGTGTAAGTTTAGTCAGTTTCTAGTATAATAGTGCTTGCCATTACTTTCACACTCCAGAATGAATATAGTTTATAGAAGCGTGTAAACATTTGACAGCATTTTGGATGGGCTTTTTCCCATTTGGTCTTTTCTGTGTTTTCACAACTAACTGAAATCATTTGATTGCTAGACGATGATAGATCTACCAATCATCTACGTAAATGATAAATAATTGTTTTTGAGTCTGTGGCACCAATACGCTTCCGGGTAGGGCAAGGCTTCAGAACTACATGAATATTTTCGGCAGACTAGTAGTACAACTCAAGGTGTTGTATGGCTTGTATGAAGGTGTCTTCCAGTGTGTATCGAGTTATGTGAATCAATGAATTCAATATCGCTATATAGAGAGAGTGAGTGAGTGAATTCGAGTTAAGGCCCCTTTGAGCAGTATGTCAGTTATACCGAGTCGTGTTGGCTACATGTTGGACGAGTGCCTGAAGTAATGCTTTTTTCAGACGTGTACTTCATTAGCGAAACCCTTGAGTACGGCTATGGCGCTTACCTAGAAGCATGATCAGGGTGAACCGATACTTGTACCCATGATCACAGGCTTTGAACATGCCAAATCAGCTGCAGATTTAACTGCGGTGTCTTTGACGACTGGCTAATGGATGCGTCACACCGTGTTCCTTCGCAATGAACATCTTCGTTAGCCTGTATCAACAGCTCACTGCAGTTGTCAAATACGTTTCAGCGAAAGGAAAACAGTTATTAACAGTAGATTCCTTCTCATAATTTTAAACATTATAATGGTTTGAATGGTTGTCATAATGGTTGTCAGCCCATTTAATATTTGGATGAAAATACCACGATGCTTGGCTGTAATGGATTGTTTTCTCTAAGATTTTTCAGTTTGTGAAGATTATTCTTCAATTGTGTATTGTGTTTTGCTGTTTAGATTTAGGCTTTTTTCTGAAGACGTTTGGTCCCAAACAGAATTTGAGGCGGATAAAGTTCATTATTTCCCTCCCTGTTGTGTCTTGTCTGGCTATGTATCCGATATCATACATATCAAGTTAAACATGTCTCTTTCCATTTCATTTCACTCTCTAACACAAAACATTTCCTGTGTGAAGCCCATTTCTTTTGCCCATTTTTGCTATTCAAATGTCATATTGATTTCACGACTTCCATTTTTGTCAAACTGTTTATTCATTATCTGTATTGTGTAAGCTTCTCATATTAAAAATATCATACTTGAAACAAACTTGGCCATGTTACAATTTCTAAACATAGACAATCGAGACTGGGATCGAGATATCGGTCCATTCAAGATGATGGGATCCGACTGTAGTTGCCTCCCGATGTTACTTGCCTCCCGATGTATATCTATAACATTCACATACTTGCCTCCCGATGTATATCTATAACATTCACATACTTGCCTCCCGATGTATATCTATAACATTCACATACTTGCCTCCCGATGTATATCTATAACATTCACATACTTGCCTCCCGATGTATATCTATAACATTCACATACTTGCCTCCCGATGTATATCTATAACATTCACATACTTGCCTCCCGATGTATATCTATAACATTCACATACTTGCCTCCCCGATGTATATCTATAACATTCACATACTTGCCTCCCGATGTATATCTATAACATTCACATACTTGCCTCCCGATGTATATCTATAACTCACATACTTGCCTCCCGATGTATATCTATAACATTCACATACTTGCCTCCCGATGTATATCTATAACATTCACATACTTGCCTCCCGATGTATATCTATAACATTCACATACTTGCCTCCCGATGTATATCTATAACATTCACATACTTGCCTCCCGATGTATATCTATAACATTCACATACTTGCCTCCCGATGTATATCTATAACATTCACATACTTGCCTCCCGATGTATATCTATAACATTCACATACTTGCCTCCCCGATGTATATCTATAACATTCACATACTTGCCTCCCGATGTATATCTATAACATTCACATACTTGCCTCCCGATGTATATCTATAACATTCACATACTTGCCTCCCGATGTATATCTATAACATTCACATGCTTGCCTCCCGATGTATATCTATAACATTCACATACTTGCCTCCCGATGTATATCTATAACATTCACATACTTGCCTCCCGATGTATATCTATAACATTCACATACTTGCCTCCCGATGTATATCTATAACATTCACATACTTGCCTCCCGATGTATATCTATAACATTCACATACTTGCCTCCCGATGTATATCTATAACATTCACATACTTGCCTCCCGATGTATATCTATAACATTCACATACTTGCCTCCCGATGTATATCTATAACATTCACATACTTGCCTCCCGATGTATATCTATAACATTCACATACTTGCCTCCCGATGTATATCTATAACATTCACATACTTGCCTCCCGATGTATATCTATAACATTCACATACTTGCCTCCCGATGTATATCTATAACATTCACATACTTGCCGTGTAATACCATATTAAGAGGATCCATAGCTCCTTGGACATCTGTGATATTCTGTGACAGTAGTTCGTCACAAGAAAAGGGTTTAATATATCAATATATCAGACTCACCAATGGTTTTATTAATGTCGATGAACTTCTACTTTTGTATAATAAATTCGATATCACATTCTTGCTTCTGTTATAATTGATCTGATTCAACTTCCACGCATGTTGAATTCCATGTCAAAAAGTAAATACACAGTGATTTCTTCAGATTGATTGTTTTATGGATACGGCACTGAGGGAGGGAGCGAGTCGAGCTGGATAACTTGGAATTGGTGCGTGAGAAGGTTTTAATGCCTCTTTAAGCTGTATTTCAGTTATACCATGGTGTGTCAGTTTAATTTCAGAGGAAAGTGTTTACTAATTATGGAGGAACCTACGAGCCACACAATACACACAAGCTAGTGCTCTTGGAACCCGACTTGTTGGCAAGCAGTTTACACGATGACTAAAGAACATTTCATAACACACGGAATATTGAATACAAACATATATTTACAAGTAACTGACAAATAACTTGTAATCGACTACTTTTCTAGGGGCGGTGGGGGAGGTCTAGTAGTTAAAGCGTTCGCTTGTGACGCCGAAGACCTGGGTTCGATTCCCCAAATGTGTACAATGTGTGAAGCCCATTTCTGGTGTCCCCCCGTCGTGATATTGCTGGAATATTGTTCAAAGCGGCGTTAAAATAGACTCACTCACTCACTTATATTTATCTGATCCCATACTTCAGGGCTGCAGGCTAAAGAAATGGATGAGAATATATGTAGCATAAATCCTGATTGTTTTCTTTATTGATTGCTGTACTACCGTGATAGACACTCGTTGCATGTTATTGAACAATTCTTCCTGTAGAACGTAGCATGTATACGGGGAATGCCTGGAAGAGATTCAGCAGCAGACATGCCCACGGCTAGACGGGCCTTGATGTGATCCACATTTCACAATACATATTATCTGAGAAATTGAAAAGTATAGATTTTACAGGGCAAGTAATCTGTGTCATAGTCAGTGCATATGCGCATATAGATCCATTCCGTTCTACCGCGGCTAGCAGTATATGTGTTAACTCCACGGCTCCCTCATACTTGTGTGATCTTCTCACACCATACACTCCTGCTCGTGCCCTCAGATCCAGTAACCAACACCTGCTGGATCCTCCATCATTCAACCTCAAGACATTTGGTGCCCGTTCTTTTGCTTCAGTTGCAACCGCACTATGGAACTCACTTCCACTTAAATTACGTACAGCTCCATCCCTTCAAGTGTTCAAGCGTAACCTCAAAACATACCTTTTCAGTCGATATAAACAGTAACTCTCTCCAAGCTCATATTTACTACAATACTGATTCATGTGACTTTTTGATGTGTTTGTTTTTTAATCATTTGTGCGCGCTTTGAGCATGCCCCTTTGTGGTATGGAGTATTGCGCAGTATAAGTACCCTTATTATTATTATTATTATATGATATGGTGAAACAATCTGTATGTAATAGGAACTGGAAGCAGAAGCATTTGTCATATCTACATTTATGCATCTTAATGTAAATTATACGTACGCATATGTTGGGTTGTGTTTTGTGTTCGTTTGATTTTCTATTTGTAACTATTGGGGTTATAAAGTGACGTCAGGTCACCTGGGTATTAAATCTAGTTAGACACGTCAGAGTTAGAATAATAAAATAAGAACATAGAGTTTGCCGGGACTGGAAACAACCGGGAATAGAGCACATTGGGCAATTATTGTATAAGTGAATTACATCATTAAATGATGTCAAGCTATGAGGCAGGTCACGCTCCTCAACACTCGGCTCCTATGGCAAACATATGCCTATTTCTTCAACACAAGTCGCTGTTTTAATTTACACCAAAAAAAGGCAAAAATCCCGATTCTTTCATATGTCAATAGTTAATCTGTCATAGCACGCATACAGGCATAACCTGATTTACAATGTTAATGTTGAAGAATGGGGTGGCCCTAAACGCATTTTGCGTAGTGTAACTTGAATCTGAAACGCTAACCATGCGAGCATAGCAGAAAACGTGGCTTATCAGTGTATAGAGGATAGGTTGGAAGCAATAAAAACCCTTACAATGGGAAAGTTGGAGAAAACTATTCACACATTGAATCAGTTAGAGCACATTAAATGCATTTAATCCCTGAAACCGGCATGAATCACAGACGTATTCACGAGCCAGGTAATTGGTACGATGTATATCAAATACATAAAGGCGATATATCAAATACATGAATGTATTCACACCACACGTCTAACAAACAGGTAGTATTACCACACAACACTGAGTTCAAACACCGAGCTAGTGTACACCGCGGAGTGGACATGAGATGGGTCTCTTGGTGGGTGGGTAAATACAGAGTCGTTGTGTAGAATATCGCATGACATATCACCGACCCGAGTCTACATACGATGAGACACTAACCGTTTATAATTGGCATGTCATAGTACACAATGTGCGAGGTCCTTTATTGTTAAAACAGCACGTTCAGGTAAACACAGGGGACTATCAGTGGCTCTAACGCACGACCTCGTTCTTTAACGAGTATAGCGACGGTTGTATGTGTGTTTCTCTCTGTAATAAAGGCTAAAGCGTGGTGTACACTTTGTAAAAGTTAGGGGTTGAGATAATTTTATGATATTTTTAAAAAGGGAAAAAATGATCTTGTCTTTCTTCACATGCCTTAATAAAGTTAAATACGTTGGGTGGCAATTGTCATCAAATTCTGTTACATACAAGCGACAAAACCATTTCTATTATCATAATAAATATCGTACGGTTCCTACTATATCATGAGCAGGTGTTTGTGAATCACTATCAAATAGTGGTGACGCCAAGTAGTCAGGAAAAGGTGAGCAGATCCTGTCCCACCAGGCAGCCGTCACAAACACACGCAAAAGGCAGGGCAAGCGTTTACCTGAAAACAATTGTAACTTATGGCGCAAGTCAGAAAATTAATTACATAGGACATCTATTTGGTCTGTAATACGTCAGATTTGGAAATGAAAAGCTTTTTTTGCAGGTTTTGCTGAGGAAGTGAATGGTCTAACAACACCCACAGCTTTGTTGCATTAGCCATAACTGAAACTTCTCAGAAGGAGCATGCGTCCTTGATTCTGTACACACTAAAGGCTGGACCTGCTGGTATACCGCTAATATTTTTAAATAATCTCCCAGGGTCGTTCTTCGCAGTTAATATTAACAAACATGTGGACATGTTGTTGAAACAATCAGTTTCGTGTGGTTCATTTGTGCGGACAGATTTTCAAATGTATTTGACGTCGTACATGACCTGACCAAATGGCCTAATTGTGTAGCTTCAAGAACATACCTTCTTTCTGTCCGTGAGTGAAGGTTAGCAGTCAGGGATATTCCAACTACAGCATGGCGTCCTGTAAAGTACAAGTCTGGACCTGGCAACAGTGGTTGATAGCACGATGCACAACGTCAGGATATGACATAAAATCAGCTCAGTCATGTATTATGACCAACCAATCCTAAAATGTCTGGTGGTTCGTCAAATATACCCCTTCATCCAGCATTGTCCGTCAGCCAGACAGAGGAAGTACAACAGCCCTAGACTCACGAAGATGGAAATAGTAAAATTATCAATAATTCAAAGAACTGTAGTCTTGATGAATACATTCCGATTTGTTTCTTGATACAGATGTTAATTAGGCGATGAAAAATATTCAAAATTCTCTTTTGATATGTAAAATACAGAGATGGAAAAGTACAGATCTCCAACGGTATGAATCGTACTTTCAGCAAATATGAAAAAGAAGTCTATAAGCATTTTGCAATGAAAGCGGGTGGCCTGGCAACAGCTATTTTCACAAAGGATGTGTTGTACCAGTTTCCAAGACCTTCTGCATCTTTACAAACGATAATAATCATGAAGGAATAAAGAATTCCACCAATGGATACTGAGTAAATGATGTTAACGCCGTATTCTAGTTATATCACAAAGCGTCAGCTTAATGATGGAAGAAAGTCCGAGAAGATACATGTCCTAGATGTTTACCACTTTGGAGGAGCTAACAGGGGTGGAAGCTGTAGGGGGCTAACAGGGTTAGATCATAGGTTTGACGGCATGTCATAGGGCACGGGTATGGTGCTAGCAAACCTAGAACAGGGTTAGCATAGGTTTGACGGCATGTCATAGGGGCTAACAGGGATTAGATCATAGGTTTGACGGCATGTCATAGGGGCTAACAGGGTTAGATCATAGGTTTGACGGCATGTCATAGGGGCTAACAGGGTTAGATCATAGGTTTACGGCATGTCATAGGGGCTAACAGGGATTAGATCATAGGTTTTGACGGCATGTCATAGGGGCTAACAGGGGATCATAGGTTTTACGGCATGTCATTTAGATCATAGGTTTTACGGCATGTCATAGGGCACATAGGGGCATGTCATAGGGGCTAACAGGGATTAGATCATAGGTTTTACGGATCATAGGGGTTTAGATCATAGGTTTGACGGCACGGCATGTCATAGGGGCTAACAGGATTAGATCATAGGTTTTACGGCATGTCATAGGGGCTAACAGGGATTAGATCATAGGTTTTACGGCATGTCATAGGGGCTAACAGGGATTAGATCATAGGTTTGACGGCATGTCATAGGGGCTAACAGGGATTAGATCATAGGTTTTACGGCATGTCATAGGGGCTAACATAGGATTAGATCATAGGTTTTACGGCATGTTAACAGGGATTAGATCATAGGTTTTACGGCATGTCATAGGGGCAGGGATGATCATATATGGGGCTAACAGGGATTAGATCATAGGTTTGACGGCATGTCATAGGGGCTAACAGGGATTAGATCATAGGTTTGACGGCATGTCATAGGGGCTAACAGGGATTAGATCATAGGTTTTACGGCATGTCATAGGGGCTAACAGGGATTAGATCATAGGTTTGACGGCATGTCATAGGGGCTAACAGGGATTAGATCATAGTTTCCACGGCTAACAGGGATTAGATCATAGGTTTTACGGATCATAGGTTTTACGGGCATGTCATAGGGGCTAACAGGGGGATCATAGGTTTAGGCATCAGGGGCTAACAGGTTTTACGGCATGTCATAGGGGCTAACAGGGATTAGATCATAGGTTTGACGGCATGGTTTAGACGGCATGTCATAGGGGCTAACAGGATTAGATCATAGGTTTTACGGCATGTCATATGGCATGGGCTAACAGGGATTAGATCATAGGTTTTACGGCATGTCATATAGGGCTAACAGGGATTAGATCATAGGTTTTACGGCATGTCATAGGGGCTAACAGGGGCTAACAGGGGGTTAGATCATAGGTTTTACGGCATGTCATAGGGGCTAACAGGGATTAGATCATAGGTAGGGGCTAACAGGGATCATAGGTTTGACGGCATGTCATAGGTTTTACGGCATGTCATAGGGGCTAACAGGGATTAGATCATAGGTTTTACGGCATGTCATAGGGGCTAACAGGGATTAGATCATAGGTTTTACGGCATGTCATAGGGGCTAACAGGGATTAGATCATAGGTTTTACGGCATGTCAAAGGGGCGCAACTCTGAATCTCAAGTGCCTTAGAATTTGATTAAATGGCTAAAACGAAAAGGGGACTATGGGTATGTTTATTACTTACAGTATGGTTCCAATATAATGTTAGCAATATTCCAACAATAACAATGTGTAAGACACCAGAAATTGGCTACACCAAGTGGCTCACATTGTAAAATCGAACCAGGGTCCTCGGCGAGACGAGTGACCGCATCAACCACTAAGCCCCTATTCATGACACTAAGATGGAAATATACTGTGGTGTGGTGGAATTGGGTTTAACGTCGTGCTTGAGAATATTTCGCTCATATGACGACGTGCATGCGTGTGTATGTGTAGCTGCGGCTGCTTGTACTAGCCCAGGCTGAAGCTGGTTTTATAGTGCTAGCCCACTGAGATACCATGCCGCAGTGAAGCATGAATACACATTATACTGACTCCCAGCTGACCAGTCCTTGTTGTACCCATTAATGCCGAGCGCCAGGCAGGGACCAACAAGTACCACATTTTAACGTCTTTTGGTATGACGCAGTCGGGGATCGAACCCGCGACCTTCCGCACTCCGGTCGGACGCTCTAACCACTACACCACGGAGGCGGTCGAAATATACCGTGGATGAACAGGAATGACAATACCAATGGAATCTGTACTTTTGTGTCAACACAACGTGTGACAGCATAGGTCTCTTGTGGTATGATATGTGCGTGTGTCAATGCATATTACACAGTGTGATGTATGTATGTACATGGGTTTGAATGACCGTGTTACACAATGACACTGTTACACGTCTGTGGTGCACATCTGAAGTATTATTTCTCTTTCCTGATCAACCTGTCTTTAGTTGCCATAGTTTCCAAAGTAGCCATTATTCAATATTCCAACATGCAAGTTTGATGAGTTCTACCAGAGCATGATAGATTAGCGTGTGGATTAATCTTTATCCTTTTATAGTAGCCCGCTGGGAAATTAACACGGCGTTATACAGCTAATCTGCTTATGTGCATCCAGTAAGGTATGACCTGTCAAGGAGTCAAAACCTGACATTATCATATGTCAAGGGGAGACAGATCAGTTGTTAAAGGTTCGAGTCCCCTGTGGCAGTGCCATCATTGTTATCTTATCAGAGGCCTAAGACCTCATTCATTCTCTCTTGTTCTATAACGTAACAGTAATAAGAAGATATTATTGTATATTTTAACATTATGAGTTTATATACTCATGCCAATAATGGTTGTCACCCCCTTCAATTTCTTTAATTGGAGAGGGGGTGTGGGGTGGGGGTGTGAGGTTTGTGTGGGGTTGGGGTGGGGAGAGGGTGACAACCATTATTGGCATGAGTATATGTGAAAGTTTCCAGTCAGAACTGCTGAGACCTGACAGATCGTCTTAGTAACCGTGCGCCCTATCCTTGTTGCTGTGCCGAGCGCCAGTCAGGGCAACAACAAGTATTATCTATAACACATTTTGGTTTTACGCGACTTGTTTGGGATCGAACCATAAACGTTCTGCTGTCCTAGCCGACGTTCCATCCTCTGCCTTCGTGGTCTAGTCGGATATAATGTTCCTTTCACTCTTATGAAAAGTCAGACTAAAAAGTGGGGCCAAAATTCCCTTAGGCGTACCAGGAAATTGTTGTGGAGGGTTCGAATCCCAAATTCGCCCTGATTACGTTTCAAGTTATCTGGATATGTCAGTACCATAGCAGTTCCCATGGGCTGCACCAGAGTAATAACGGCCTAAGACCTGCATCGCTTAGAGCCTTTCTCGGTGGGGTAGCCCAGTGGTTAAAGCGTTCGCTCGCCATGCCGAAGGCCCGGGTTCGTTTCCGCACATGGATACAATGTGTGAAGCATATTTCTCTTGTACCCCGCCGTGACATTGCTGGACTATTACTCAAAGCGGCGTAAAAAATACATTCTAGCATTAAACTAACACAGCGTAATACAGATGGTATTCTGTCTAAATTGACGTTAAACTAAACTCACTCACTCCATCAGCCAACACAATTGTGAAAGGAAAAAAACACTAACATTTCTAGGATGTTCGTACCATGGTGATATTGAGCGTTGATCAACGTTATTGATATTGCGAAACTGAAGTATTGTATTGATGCACTGATGTGGCATCCGGTTGTTCAACATCCATGGTATATTTCCTCTGAGGCCTGTTGCCTGTGTATTGCGCTGTGTTACATGCAAGGTGAATGTAATAGTTTGTCGGGTCGGTAGCATTGACATAATCAATATTCACTTCAAAGAACCTAACTATAATAACTCTCGGGGTCCTTTCTGTGTTAACAAATATTGAACAACCTATGCTTCTCAACTCGTATTTTTTACCCCGTTCCATAAACGCTGAACAAAATGAATACCTGTGTATGTCATGGTATCCTTGTGACTCTTATACAGTCACACAGGCCGCTCATAAAGAGAGTTTCAATTACATGAAGTATTTATATTTCAATACTCATACAAAACCGTACATTAAAGCAGTTTACTTGAAGCCCGCATGCTTGTGTTTAAAGGTAACGACAGTGATTTAGTATTCAAGCGTTCCCTCCCTTTTAATATGTCGATTACATAACGCTTACAAATATTACCTGTCAACAGATTACAGGGTCCATTACACCTGACCAGGATTAAGGCGCCAAGTCGAGCGTGCTACTTTAAGGCCTGTCTAATCTAGACCCTTGTCTCGGGTAGCTTGTCACGTGATAGCAACGAAGTCTCTAATGGTCTAACGAAACACGAACCAATTTAGGAAAGATTAAAATATCAAAAGGGAACAGGACAAGTGCAAACAAAGCTAGGAGGTCCGAGTAACCAGAGTTGCGTATGAATAATACAAGATTTACCGGTCGGCCTTTGCATAGCAACCACCGTTAGCTTGACTGACAACCAGCCTGCTATGTACAACTGTGGTATATTTCACAGCGCTATTCACGACTGGTTGTAAGCCAGTCACTCGACTAAATCGCCTTGGGTGGATTTTATCGACTTGTATAGTGGAAGGAATCAGAGAGTTTAGTGCAGCACGTGAACATTCGGAACCAGATATCTTGGAGAACTTGGTCGAGACACACAACAAAATCTTTCGCGTTAATCAGACCCACACAAAAAGTGTAACTGAAGAAACTTTCGAGGTTTCTGGAGATTTTGAGTGCGGAAAATACATCGGAGTGTATCCGATTTTCAGATTTGTTCAAACATGTCTGCCTCCCCATCCTCCCCCCGCCGATCCAAGTCTCGGATGAACAAGCTCTACCGCACCCCGCCTACTCCGCCACCCCAGGAGCTGCTGGGAAAGGAACATACGTTTGTTCTGGACTGTAATGCAGTCAGCAGTATATCCAGTGACTATTCTAAAGCCAACCCTAAACTAGGGCCCGTGGTTCCCCCGTACAACTCCCAGAAGGACGGCCACGTCGCACCTTACTTCAAGTTCCATGGAGTTGAGAGGACGCTACGGAGGACCGGCCAGGTGAGCTATGTCATCACAAATACTGACCAGCGTTACATAGCATCTCTCTTGCTGTGTATTGTTAAATAATGTTTAAAATGACCATGTACTACATATATATGTCAGGTATTTATCTATGCCTACCCATGCCGTCTTTTCTCTTTTCTTTTTTTATGGACTCCGAGGTTTTCTTAAGTTTGTAGAAAGAGGAAATTTGATTTAGCAACAGGCAAAACAAACCGCAATCCTATGAATGTATTGTGACTGAATATCACCAACGACAATGATTGTATGAACTATACGGATTTGCAAAATGATCAACTGCTGTGTTGTCGTCTAACGCAATAAATAGGGAAAGTCACATCCCAATTCGTATTTGTATACAGGTGCTACTGGTAGAGGGCGTTACCCCTTTCGTACCCCTGGTGTCATGACATTCTTGCACAGGGCCCTATATAGTGATAAGACCCCGCAGTGACACTACATACCTTGATGGCAGTTTTTAGCGTTATAAGCCCCTGTGCGTGTATATATAGTGATAAGACCCCGCTAGTGACACCACATACCTTGATGGCAGTTTTTAGCGTTACAAGCCCCTGTGCATTTACATAGTTTTACACCCAATGAAATCTGTTTTGGAGGAAAATGTACACTAATTATAGACTGGCCTCGATGTTTTATATGATCACTTGAACCTTAAATCTCAAATGGGGAATAGAAACATCACAGGAACAATTTAATACCTTCTGAATTAATATAAGTTTAAATTTATTATTCTTCCATTATTTCACTTTAGTGTGTTACTGACTGCCCGTACAGAGATGAGATTAGTTCATTGTCAGTCCAACATTCCATTACAGCCAAGCCAGCGAGTCGAACATGTGTTTGTGTATATGTGCGGTTTAGCCCGCTTGTGACAACGACGCCGTGTACGTGATAGGATATTTAGTTTCAACCATTAATCAACCCGTGTAAGTAAGATCAGCCACCTGGGCCTAGATTGTCGAAGCTCTCTTAGCTCTAAGATAGGCGTAACTGCCATACACTAGCATTAACTTACGACTATCTTAGCGCTAAGAGAGCTTCGAAAATCTAGGCCCTGGCTTCCACATGACCATCATGCCATTGCATGACTACCACAGTTCAAGTAGGTCCAAAACCACTGAATCACATCTGACTCTGGTCGTCCATGACACAACAACCTGTTCTACAAATGTACACAGTCAATGTTGGAGACCTTACAACGCTATGTTGACCATGTTGTGCTGTAATAAGACTGTGCAAGACGTGATTATCATCAGTAGTGTTATTTCATATGATTGACGGGTTCTTTACAAACATAGGGCTCAGATATAATGCAGGGGTCAACAGTAGTTTAGCATACCTCGACCCTGTGTTATTGCAACCGGCTTCAAGGACTTGAGTTGCAGTGTACGTCTGACCTGTTCAATGGTTTGTCTTTTAGAAGATAAAACCTTCGAATAACAATTGTGTTCCGTTATTGACCTTGTTGTCGACAGTCTTACAGCATATACTTTGTGAGCCGAGAAGGTATGTTGATAACATTGACATTGATGGATGAATGGTTATACAAGTCAAACTGCCCAGCTTGAAATTATTGAAATCAATTCTGAAAGAATGAACTCATGCACTTTGATTCTCACTATCTTCGATGTGATTTGTAAATATATAATACTGTTAAAAACAACAAGCTGTGATTCTGATATCAACCGTTTGGAAGGCATCATCTCAAAAACTTTGGACATAGATCATTCAAATGTGCAGCACCAACCCTGTGGAAACAGTCTTCCTTCACCCATCAAACATGCTTCATCTTTAGAAGCATTCAAATCGGGACTCAAAACCTACCTCTTCAAAAAAGCCTACAACCTATAACTGCCAAATATTCTGATGTTCGTTTTGACGAACTGTCATATCTTCCTCATCAACTCGAGTGACTCTTTTATATGTAGCACTTTGAGCATGCTCTGGATGAGCGATGGCGCACAAGAAATATCCATTTATTATTATTATTATTATCCGGTGTCCATGAAAGGTCATACTTTAATTGGTTTCAGATTTAAATCGTAAGAAAGTGCGTCGACAATACTGAAAGCAGTCTGTTAAATGCCAGTCCTGTTCGATCACCCGTTAAGCGTGACCTTGGCTGTTGTATACATATGTATATCATATGGTGGTGCCTCTTGGTGCCTGTTGTATACATATGTACATCGTATAATGGTTCCTCTTGTAGCAGACTATCAGGTGTCGTCCCCTATCCATGCCCTGGGTTGGTGCTGCCTCAACAGTCTATTCAGTTCAGTTCCAGATGTATGGTCTTTAGACGGGTACACGTCAATGGCGGCATTCAGTCCGTGTTTGGGGAGTGAAAGGGCACGGATTAACGTGTATTTAAGACTCTGTATGTGATCAAATATCTTCAGATGTCAACAAGGTTCTTGAACTTACACGGCTCGATGACTTCCAATGACAGCACGCCTGAACACGAAACCTGGAAGGGAAAAGTGACCTCTCTGTCTCATGCAATTCACGAGATTTCCTACTGTACATAAACGTAGTTTATTGGTGTCCAGTGGTGCTTCTGTCAATATGCGTGTGTAAGGTTGGGCAGCCTGTGAAAACAGCTTGTCATAAAGCTATACATGCACAAGTAATGAGGTGTCTGTAAATTCCTGTACCATGGGCCGATGACCTGAGTCTAGATGTTGAAACAAACAATAAATATGTGAATATAGAGGGCACTCAGGTAGGCAGACTTTTCTTCATCACTTTATTAATTGTTAATTGGCTTCACGTGAATGCTCATGTAGGAACTAAACTCTTTTTGTTCAACGATCGGTCACGTTAACCACTACCCTACCCCAAGGCACGAAAAGAGAGAAGAATAACCATACAATTGCACCTTTGGGCACTTGAGTATTGTTGAGTATTTTTTGTATTTTTCAAGCTACATTCTCAGTGACAAACTGAAACAATCAAATTCAGAATGAATCCCAACACAGTTAACCCTACGTCCCTGTCATAATACTCGCCACCTTCTCCTGATTTTATTGTTTTATTGACTGTGTACAACTGTGTCAGTGGGAGACAGACACTGAAGCTGACAGGAACACAGACACGCAACCAGACATGCTCTGGCATTGATCGTGTCAGACACGGCAGAAAGTCAAAGGGGGCTCCATCGATTTTCACAGAAACAAATTTACTGGTATCAATAATAGAACATAGCTAACAAACAACATCAAACATCCTATGAATTCGTAAAGTGTGTACCCCTTGCAACATATGTGACGAAAATGGAATAGAAATCTTTAAGAGAGAAAGAACATCAAGTGTAATCAAGAAAAAAAGGGTTGACACGTATATATACTGAAGGAAGAAAATAAGGGATCACATGAAAGCACAAGTGTTTCTTTATTTGTTTCCAGGTTTCTTCACAAGCTATGCGATACAAAGCTTTTGAAGAAACCGGGACAAAAATAAAGGAAAACTTGTTTTCATGTGATCCCTTATTTTTCTTCCTTCAGTATATTAATACATGTAATAAGATACGTGAACAGTGGCTCAGCATTTGAAAACTGCCTTTTTGTATAAGTGGGTGAGTGTAATTCCCGTACTGGATTAAGCAAGCAATGTCGTTTAGCAGAGAATAATGCAATATACATGCAAACAGTCATGACATGTTATATACCGATATATCTAAACGTAAAGGTTCACGGTTGTATATTTACAGCTCTCCCTGATATATAGTGCCAGGAACATATGTTATGTATGCACATATACACTGCCGTCAGCTACAGACACAGCGAACTGTAGCTATAAGAAAGTACATGCATTCCTGGCGAACAGGTTATAGCCTACAGTTAGGGTTGATCTGTGTAAGAGATAAGCGTTCACGAGACTAAAACCTTTTTACAAAACAAAGGTAAACGAAGGTAATCTATTTTGTTGTATTCAGGACAAGATTTAGACCATGACATCGATCTGAGCAACATGTTCGGCAACTTCAAGCAGTAGACAGTTTTTGTAACCTTTGTTCTCAGTTGTATAAGTGCAAATGTTTCAGCATCAACACAGGAAAACATCAATAAAACAAGTAGCCTGTTTACTGTTGGCGGTTCATGAGGAGTCAGTGATTCAGTGAGTGAGTCGGTGAATAGGCAGAAACAGTATCCGACCTACAGTTCCACCGAGAAGCCATAGAGTTGTCATGGTGACAGTGTGCATGGGAAATTAAAGACATCAACCTTCCTTCTCCCACTCGGAGAAAGTGAAAATGATCCATATATTCCGTCAATAAGGAATGTTATTTTCTGTTACAACAAAAACTGCAAAGTTTAAGAAAAATCTATTTTGTTGGCGATATACGTTAGAATTTAGTTTTGTTCACGGGGTTACAATCCGGGTAAGGACCGACAGGCCTACAGACCAGATAAAGTGATGACTGACACTATGATCAAAGGGCCTCAGCCGTTGGGTCACGGTGACCCAAACCCAGCTAGGTGGCACTGTACGACCAGCCTCCCATCCTATTGGTCAACGGCAATTTCATATTCGGGAGATAAATGTACACAAGACAATATGACAAGACGGGTAACTTCAACTTTCAAATAATCAGCTCTTTTGTGGTACAATCGGGCATGTTCTTTCTACCATGATTTCAAAGAACGTCATACGACATTTGCTCAAACGTTGTTTAATGTTTTATGTGTGTACATTTAATTCCCCAGTAAGGCTTTCAAAACATGCATGGTAAATATGACATTTCCAAATCTGGCGAATCGGTAACCAAAATCATGTACGATCAGAACCGTACCATGAACTATAACTGTCTATATATAGAATATGAGTGGTTTAGAACAATACACATTCCATAAAAACAATGAAGCTGAGTCCGATCAGACAGATATTCATTATGTTTAGGAACCTTTAAAAACTTTACACAGGCTTTAATGGAGATTTATCACATCAAGACGTTTAAACCAATATCATCGACACTACAAATCGAAATACTTTAAATGACTCTAATCCTAAGCACATTCGATCTGTTCTTAGCTTATCGATCCTTTCAAATCCACAACTGTGTTAGGCAGACAAACGGGGCTACAGTCCCATGTTGAGGTAGACCCAGGTGTCGACCCCGGGTATTGTATTGACACCAAGTCACTTGAAGACACGGGATTACCTCCCCCACTGAGCTGCCGCCATGGTGAGACGAGAGAAAAAATCGACTTGAGAGATTAGATTGCGGATATTGCAGGTGGACGCTGGAACGTCGTGCGTGATGAGGGCAATTTTGACGGCAGTAACGTGATAAATTAAGGGGACGTCTCATTTTGTCTGTTTAATTATATGAGTGGCAGGTACGTAAACAAATATGTTCAGTTATCTTTGAAGATCTCCTTTCACTATTATTGTCAGTACATTCGGTGTTTATACATAGTGCCACAATTGCAAGTTATATGAGGAAAACAATAACAAAAGACATTTTCTGCTTTAAATTAAGAAACATAACCAACTTGCATGTATACAGATTTATGACTTTATGAAAAAATTACACCGCTTTGAAGTCCTTAATCCCCTGGGATGATGGCAACGATAGGTTGAAGAAACTGAAAATGCAATCATGTTTCCAGGTGATCATGTCGATGGGGTGAGCAAAACATTTTATTGGGATCATTATTGATATGAAAATATTTTGGATCTGACTTGTGCTGTTGATATTTGGAATACTGACGATAACTTTACAAACAGATTGGGTGATCTTTGACTTCTTTTGAGTGGTATGCCTGTAACTAAGTACATAGTGCTTACGGAACATACGTCATAAATGTTCAACTGGAAACATTTGGGTCAAGAATTTGTCAACGTACGTTTCTGAAACTATATGTTACTGTGTATTGTGAATGTCTGGATAAACATGATACATGATCATATCCAATCATCAGTGTTCATACAACAGGACACTGAATATCGATTCAGCCTCTTGATGTCAGGATATAGAGCAAACACATTATTTAAGAGATACTATATACTCAGAGCTGGCGTTAATTAGGCAAGAATGGGATTGAACGCACTGACGACAATTGCACTCACATAGCGGCGTGCATGAATTGTGTATGTACTTTGGTGTGGGGCTGTGTGTACTAGTCCGGACTTACACAGGCTGTACAGTGCTAGTCCACTGAGATATCATCGCACAGTTTATCAAGGATGCCTCACTAAGAGATAAACATGAACGCCTACCGAGTGAACGCCAGGCAGGGTAGCAATAAATACCACCTTACGCGTCTTTGGTTTGACCCAGTATCAAACCCCGGACTTCCGGTCTCGAGATGGACGATCTGTCCACAAGGTCATGGAGGAGGTCTGGAGTTACACATGGTCAGAGTCTGGAGTGGCACATCTATGCTAGGCAATCACATGAACATATGTAAGGGTGTGTACTTGATTCTCGGGTATTACAAGCAGTGACTGTAAGAGTGTGTGAGTGCATGTTAGAATAACGGAAAAGACGAGCCAGTGGTTGAGTTCATGGTCAGCTGTAGGTCATACACGCATGGCCAAGAGTGAACTCTCGATCGTGCCCTCACAGGCATTGGACACAAGGGACCTGTTCTTTGTAGATATAAACACGTACACTAGACTAGCTAGTAAGTATATTAGTGCTCATTTAATGGATCATGTAATACACACCGTCAATAGTTTTAGAAAGGCATTTAAACACATTGGCTGTTAACAAAATAGGCTTAAAATTAACCTAACAAATACCAATCCGTTCTAACCAGTTATCGTATCCGACACTGCGATATTTCCCTAACTGGTTACTGACCTAACACTGGATCTACATGTTAAGAAAAACACTAATTCTGGTCTCGTAGCTTATCTCGTTGAGCGTTAACGCAATCTGCTGCCATAAATATTCAAAAAGCTTCCATCTGTTTGTCCTAGACAATGATTTAACTCTGTCCATGAGGCTGTGTACGATATAGGTCGGTTGTTTTGTTTTTTCCCCATGCAAGTGTCTGGTGTGTGATAACTGTACGCAGATACAAACCCGGAAATATTCGTATGAAACCAGCACGCAATGTTAATGTGAAACTCAGTAATTGGTACTTGACTGTTGCTAGTCAGAAAATGAGACCGCCCCTAGAGCGAGATCCTTCTGAGTCCTTGTTAAGTGAGGCAGTGGCCCGCCACTTATCTCAGGTCAGTGCGACATACAGTCCTCGTCTGTCAACCCAGGTGAGACAGTGCATCTGTGTCAGCTCGACTTGTAGATTAACAACTAGTCTCTGAAATGAACATATTGTACTGAAAAAAAGTTCATAGTAAAACAAATATTAAAAAAATGAAAAGGACCCCTGATACTTTCTTCATGCCTGAAGCCAGAGACCATCTATTATATGGTCTCTGCTGAAGCTGAGGAAATCTAGACTTGCCACATTTTCTAGACTTGCGTGGCCTTTCTTGGATATATTTGCTTCAGGGTCTGTACGACAGACTACTCGACTTGACACACTTGAGTTCAGACAACACCTAGGTCACAAATGACAGTCGAGACGTTGTGTCCAGATCATAATATAGTTAAATAGTGAGGAAATGTATGTTGTTTGATGACGCAGTCTGCAATATGCCATCTATGTATGTAAATAACACGGTACGGATGTGGGCCAGACATCCCAGTGACTGATATTATGAACAAAGTTTAACGCCATCCGGGTATGACAGCGTACAAGCAGCAAAGTCATAGAGCTAGACAACCATTTAGACATGGCATATATCCAACATCCGGGTTAGAAGTGGTCATCAGTAACCCATGCTTGTCGTAAGAAGTGCGACTAACTGGATCAGGTGGTCAGGCTCGCTGACTCGGTTGACGCATGTCATCGTAAGCTATTTGTGTAGATCGATGCTCATGCTTTTGATCACAGGAATGTCTGGTCCAGACTCGATTATTTACAGACCACCGCCATGCAGCTGGAGTGAGTGAGTTTAGTTTTACGCTGCACTCAGCAATATTCCAGCTATATGGCGGCGGTCTGTAAATAATCGAGTCTGGACCAGACAATCCAGTGATCAAAAGCATGAGCATCGCAATTGGGAATCGACGACATGTGTCAACCAAGTCAGCAAGGGCTGACCACCCGATCCCGTTAGTCGCCTCTTACGACAAACATGGGTTACTGAAGATCAATATTCTAACCCGGGCCTTCACGGGTGCCGTACAGCTGGAATATTGCTGAGTGCGACATTAAACAACACAACAACAACAACCAATATCGGTTGCTAGGGGACAATTGTAACTAGGAATCGCTGTTGAGTTTTCAATAGTGTGCGTCTTTGTTGTTTACCGAGCACGCGGCGATACTACAGCCTTCTCACGGCGGTTTGTAAATTGTCAAGTCTTGACCAGACAAACAGGCGATTGATATTAAGAACACCGTTCCCTGCTATAGGGACACGATGACAATCAGTCGAGTCAACGACGGACCTCTCTACAACATACAGTTGAGTTTTAGGGCCTATTCTAACAATCTTCACTGGGAAGTTTCGTAATTAATCTAGAGTTAGTATGATTTTACGCCGCTTTTAAAAATATTCCAGCACTATCACGGCGGGGGGACACTAGAAACGGGCCTCACACAATGTATCATGTGGATAATCGAACCCGGGTCTTCGGCATGACGAGCGAACGCATAACCACTAGGCTATCTCATCACCCCTGATTAATGTAGAGAGTTTTGTGATACTGCTGAAATGAGACAAGAGACGTATGAATTCAGTTCTATATTAACTCGCCTTGCTAACGCCAAAATGAACCTCCAGTATATTGTTGACCGTCGACTGTCCTTCCGTCCATCGTCCTCCGTTAATACACGACGAAGAAAGGTTATCAAGCATAAATGTTTTGATATATTGTTTGGAATCTGTTAAATATTGATTAAACAGGGAAACTACAAATACCCGCTTTAGCGTGTAATAGGGATGGGTATTATAGACTACAAATTAAGAAAAATCATGAAAGTGTTTATCAAATCACGGATTCGTATATAGAAACAATTTCATCGTGTTTTTCGTGTATCACTATTGGTGTCTACTATCTTCCAGGAAACACCTGGGACTTCCATTGACGGTCAGGTCATGGATTATTTCCACGAGAAGGGAGCTGGCTACCAATACCTGTCCATGAGGAACCAGTCTGGCGCTGGTCAGTATATAATCATTTATCACCTTACATCTACATGTACATGAGTTACATGTAATACACAAGATAACGTACCATTAATAATCTTCTAACTTCATGTTTCTTTGAATACATAATACACTGCCAGACAAAAGAAAGTATTCACTCATGTTTGATTTGAACACATAATACACTGCCGGACAAAAGAACGTATTCACTCATGTTTGATTTGAACACATAATACACTGCCGGACAAAAGAAAGTATTCACTCATGTTTGATTTGAACACATAAAACACTGCCGGACAGAAGAAAGTATTCACCCATTTAAACACATAATTCACTGCCGGTCAAAACGTATTCACTCGTGTTTGATTTGAACACATCATACACTGTCGGTCAAAAGAAAGTATTCACCCATAATAAACTGATGACATATTCCTTCTTTCCAGGTCATTCACCAGATGTAGTTAACGGGCATGCGCAGTTCATGCAAGGGGTGAAACCTGTAGTCGGATACAATGGGAAATACGGTTTCCGTAGGAATACACCTTGGCTTCGGCAATATCCGTCACCTTTCGGAACAGCCTCCCGATCCCCGACACAGTAGAGGAACAGACTGACCACGCGTCTTCTGTGATGACTTCATCAGATATTTCCATGAACGCCAAGGGAGCCTACTCTCTTTGACATTTTGAGCAATACCTGCCGACTTAAGTCCCAGGAGGTGATTCCAAGTGTCTAAGCTGATGTGATATGAAACAGTTGCTCAAATATCAGATATTTTCGATTAGACGTTTTAGTTAATGTTGATTTCACGGATGCCCATCTCGCAGTCTGACACTTCGTGAGGTTTGGGAAAGAACATCTTGTGTCTTTCCGAGGGCTATATAAAGTGTATACTACAACCAGTATTATCCCACAGGGGTGTAAAACAGTCACATATGCGAGGCTGAACACAATAATCAAAATACGGATCGGGGCATTGGGGATAGTGCCACGTTTTTCCTTGTCATTTCAAACCACATCTGAATCTTCTGTAATCGTCTTTGCAGACAACAGAGATATAGCATACTTAATTGACCTTAAGTGGGAGTCTCCCTGTTGAAAATTGGTCAAGCCCGCCTATTGCTTCTGTGACAAGTGTTACAATCACAAATATTCAAAGGTGCAGGCTATTGGTTAATTCAAAAAGAGGCTTGCATGCCAATCGGAGGCTTCTATGTACATGTTGAACCACAGAACTGTTGTCTTTCAGTGTCTACAGCCATTCCTTTCCCTCTGCAGTAAATACTGCGTACTATTCTATTGTGTTTGTATCTAGGATTAATTACGTGTTTACTTATATGCCACCACATATGGAGCTGTGGGTCGCTAGATGATACAGTGTTGTATATTTATATGTTTTCAACTGTAAATCCATGTACCCTTTGTTATTTGTCATTAAACTGTAGACATGTGATGGGTGAAGTGTTGTCAGATTGGACTCAACTTTTTACTTTTGATCATTTACGGTAGGCCAGGCATTGACAGATTTGTATTCGGTTAAATTACCATTATACCCTTTTGGCATACGGAATTGGCGCAACGTAACCCCACATTACAGTTATATACTCCCAGGCAAAACTAGTGTGTGAGTTTAGTTTTACGCCGCACTAAGCAATATTCCAGCTAAATGGCAGCGGTCTGTAAATAATCAAGTCTGGACTAGACAATCCAGTGATCAACAACATCAGCATCGATCTGCGCAACTGGGATACGATGACATGTGTCAACCAAGTCAGCGAGCCTGACCACCCGGTCCCGTTAGTTGCCTGTTACGACAAGCATGGGTTACTGAAGATCAATATTGTAACCCAGGCAAAACATATACACATGCTGAAACAAATAATGAACCATTTGTGGGTGACGATGTATACTGAAGGACAAAAGAAACGTCGTTATATTGGAAATGACATTTAATATCAATGGGGTATTTGAACCTACTATATTTAAATATACACCGGAATCTCGATTTCAATGTTGTGTTTGTGCGAACTCTTCCCTTTCCACAAACAAAAACTTCAATCTCAAACAATACTTTTGGGGGCAATACAGGCTATACAAGCACGATTCATGTTTTCCTCAAACTTTACTTCCGGTGTATATTTAAAAAAAGTAGGTTCAAATACGCCATTGATACTTAAATGGCATTTCCCATATTACGACCTTTCTTTTGCCTTTCAGTATAGTTCATGCTGGTCTCACAATCGATATATTTCATCTTAGCGACGCCTGTAATTTTGGGGTCAAATCAATTTGCAAGAATATGCTTTCTTTTGCACGACAGTTTATGAGTGCACCGAAGCCCTTAACTCCATACAGACATGTCACCCGACTCTCCGTATACAGAATGTAAAGCAGCTTTAGATGGTCGTAAATCCCATACTTTAACATAGACTTACGACTGTCGTTGCGCTACGATCGCTTTGAGGAACGGGGCCCTGCAGAGGAGCCTTCTAAGGGTATAATAGACTCCACTTGCACATCACTAATAAGCGTGATGTTATGGCTACAGAGGAGCTAAAGGATCCTACAATCCTTCTTTTGAAGAGTAGTGTACTAATTCGGGGCGGCTTTTATATGGCAAACTACGGAGCCGGGAATCTGCTACAACAGTTCACCACATCCATGTACACTGACACAATTGCATGCGTGTGGACGGATTCTTTTTAAGTAATCGATTTTAGTCATTGACTGTGTTAGGCAAGCAGCTTTCGTGGAAACCATGGTAAATATAATAGTGACATTTTATGTTTTTATGTTCGTTGTCCACTTGATATAACAATCATACAAAGAAGACATACCCGTGAGGATGTCGAGTTACCACTGAAGGGGATGTGGTTGTCAGGCTCTACTACGTAGCTGGCTGAGGGGGGTCGTGACGTAATCATGTAGATGGATGCCTATGATTTGCCCTGTCTGAAAGTATCACCCTTACTACATCATGGAAGGACATTTTATTCACAGATGTTTGAGAGAAAATGAATTAATAGCACATGGATTCTCAAAAAACTCAAATAATTGGCTTAAATTTTGGCAATCTCAGAAAAGAAGTTCAAATGTGTCAAATGTCCAAACTTTTGATATTTCAACTTAACACACCATTTCCCTCTCGAAACACTTATGGAACATCTTTGTTTCTTTATCCACGGAGCATGAGAGACTACGTGCGGAGGCCATAGGCCTGGTATCATCTTTATATACATAAGGTTAATTTGTACAAAGTATCCAACCTGAATGCAAATATCATCTGAAGGTTAATGAGAAAACAAGGTATGAAATGCTGGACATCTTCATAGGTGACACCTGGGTGAAATTTGCGGATTGGATCTTTAGGTAAGGTGTAAGCATCCCCACGGGTACCAGTTGCATGTTCCACCCACCTACCTACCTACCAACTTTGATATGTTCTTTCTACATGTCACGTGTTCTTGCCTACAGCGCACAGGTCAGAAAGAGTTTCAACAGCATTGGCCTTGGAGAGATGGATGGGAGAAGTCTAAGTCATTAATGGTCGAGTGACTTCGATTTAACACTGCTTTGAACGGTATTTCAAATATATCTTCAGATATCATCACCAGAACGTAATCATTCTTCAAAAGACCCACTGTTAATGATGTGGAATTCTGAATTTTAAACATACATCCGAGTTCCCTGTTGCCGTTGATTCATCATCTTACGGTCTCAATACCCAGCGATCTGTTGTGGGATAGAGACATGCTACAGTTCAGGGAACACATTTTATGCTTCATATGTAAAAGTATTTTTACATTCGCTAAATTTCATACACACACATTTTGCACAACAGCCTCGACCGCATTTCAAAATTAAAATTGACCTTTTTCGACAAAGCGTAAGGGGTCTGATCATCTGTTTATAGCACAGTACAGATGGTTCTTATTACATGAGTAATATCATTTATCACAATTGTTCCATGTTGCAGAGGCCATATTCGTTCAGTGCCAAATGGTCATTTACAAAGTTTACTTCATGAAAGGGATAGATAACAATCTGTTCAAGAACTACGTGACGGACACTTTTGAACATTCGTAGTTGGATGACAGACCGAGAATGGATGAAGACCAAGGAATAGAATATATTTACTAAAGATGGACGGACAATGGACGAAGGAGGAAGCTCATATTTTTGTGAACTAATAACCACAAAACTCTAATCAAATAAGTAAACATTTTATCTAAAAGGTGATAGGTACAAACTAGTTTACATTCAGCAACGTAATAATGATCGTCTCTTCAAAAAGCAGAAAATCATTTTTTGATAGAAGCGACAAAAGTTTACTTATACACATAAGACGCACAACGTTAACAAGTAATAATGTTTTGTACATAAAACATAAAACAGCCCAGTTGATAAAATATAACACGTACACAAATGTAAAACGACTTGCAAATGCTTATAAGGATCACATTAGTTTTGATTTTGGTGGTATAGATTGAGAAAATAAATACCTTCACGGAAGGTTTGTGAATTCAACTAGAATATACTGTAGACTATACACTTTGGTTCAAGTTCAACTGAAGTGTTCTTTACGCTTTTAGATTATCTCTTTTCCATCACTCATTTTGATTTATAATAAAAATAAATCAAGATAAATACAAATGTAGACTGAAACAATAAACATTTGTGGAAGGAGTGAGTGAGTGAGGAAATATTTAACATCACAGCGGCAATATCTCAGCCATATCGTGACGAATTGTTGAAGGAGTGAGTGAGTGAGGAAGTATTTAACATCACAGCGGCAATATCTCAGCCATATCGTGACGAATTGTGGAAGGAGTGAGTGAGTGAGGAAATATTTAACATCACAGCGGCAATATCTCAGCCATATCGTGACGAATTGTGGAAGGAGTGAGTGAGGAAATATTTAACATCACAGCGGCAATATCTCAGCCATATCCTGACGAAGTGTGGAAGGAAATGAAGGGAAACGAGTAGTTCATATCACATGGCCAGAATCCAAATGTGGTCTCTCTCCCTACTACAATGCACATCACTACTAAGGAAAGACTGCCAGGTGACACGGCCCTCAGACATCCACAGATGAACTAGACACACATTCAGTATCTAGTCAAACAAAGGGACAGCCACACATGCCATGTGTTTGATACCCAAACATATATTTCTAACCAAAGCATATGGCTACTGGACAGGGTTCCAGGTACAAATGAATACCTGAAACAGTATGGATAAAGACATGCATATTTATCAGTGTCTCTGATGTAATGTGTTAGCATAATTATAAAGTATTCCCCAGTTGATCATATAATAATTTATAATAATTTTTGTTTTTATACTTAGTCAAAGTTCCTTTTGCTTTTAGAATACTCAAATGGTAAGTAAAATTTAAGCAATACATTCATTAAGCTAAACACACTAGTTCAGAGTACATTTCAATTTATTAAATAGCCATTGAATGGAAAGTAACTTAAATTCAAGCAATACATTCAGTAACGTAAATCCAAGCTATACCTTGTGTCTGTGGCATGACACTGGCTGTATTGTGAGGTAAGTGTTAGGGTAAATATCATATATCGTAGAATGAAGTAATGCTAATCTAAGCACCACCACCATTAGGCCAAAATGAATTAAATTTTACATTGATTTCAACCTTAGCATCTCATTACTATTTGCCATGCACTACAACACACACAAAAAATGGGTATGTGTGTCATCTTTTAAATTTACTTGAAATACACTGAAAAGAAACAAAAACAATCTTTTATATGAATTCTTGTGGATGAAAATCTAAAACTTAATTTATTTTGACCTTATTATTGTCAAATAGTCACAATGTACACATTATAAGATATACAACATCTGAAACGGAAAATACCTCATGTAGTTTCCAAAGGAAACTAGGGTGGAATAAGATAGCATTGTTATTTCTTTTTACTTAAGAGTCTTATGAGAAATACCACTGATATTACTCATCCTGTATAATGATGCCACACAGGTTTTCAAACCTTGGATTTCCAATGAATCTGCCTGCTGGAACCTCAATACACCATTAACTTAGCAGATCTCAACTGTGTAGCTTCAGGGTCCACCTCAGTAGGTTTAGGCTCATGCCTGGGAAAGTGCAAGGACCCTACTGGAAAGGCCTAAGGTCCAACCTGGGAATGTCCAGGGACCTCACTGGAAAGGCCTATGGCCTATGGTCCAACCTGGAAAGGTCCAGGTATTTAACCTTACACAAACTTTGAAAGTAGTTCCAGTGTTTGAATGTACCATATATATCATTCTTATAATGCCTATTAAACTTATAACAGATTTATTTTCTGTTGACACTGAAATAATTAATTAAATGAATATTTTATCAATAGTCAAACTAACAAAGAAGTTGATTACTTTGAGGGACACAACGTTTCAGAGTATATTCTTACTCCTTCATTATTCCTTCATCACTTTGAAACGTTGCGTCCCCCAACATAAAGAAGTTGACATCCATAACTTCTCGCCTTTATGTGTATCAATTGGAAATGTCATTCAAAGACTCGAAGGACGTTGTGTTTTCATAGTGTTCCGGTAAATATTCAACAATCCTGCATCTCAACAGGCCATGTCCCTGAATCCTGTGAGCATGACACAGTCAGGAGAATCCAGTCTGCAGAACACAGTCTGCAGAATCCAGGCTGCAGAACACAGTCTGCAGAATCCAGTCTGCAGAACACAGTCTGCAGAATCCAGTCTGCAGAACCAAAACTTCAAGTCTCAGTTTGTAGATCTCTTGTCCCAAGAACCTTGTCTTCAAAACTCTTTCCACAAAAACCAAATCTGCATTCTGCAGAACCGGGACAGAAGTACTATAATACTAATACACCTAAAATGAACAATACTAAAGAAATGAATGAAATAGGAATGATGCCATATCGAAGTTATTCATTTCGTTTACATACCGGTACATGTAAAGCACCAAGAGCATTCACATACAAATATAACAGTAACAACTAAGATCAAATCTTCTGATGTTTATGCTGTGGATATTTCTACTACCACCATAAAACTGTAAATAATTACAACCTTAAAATATATAAAACGATGTATAAAAATATTTGGAGGAATTGGGATAAATTCTTGGCTAGGTGACAACTGTGGTATCATTTGACTTCATGTATGTGTCAATATTTGTACTGAAAGTTATGAGGGCAGCAACCATAGTGAAATATGTGACTAGAAGTACACATGGTGAATAACTGAATAGGGTCAGACAATCCCACATTATGCTTATAATCAGCTATACCATTACATACACACTCATGAGACTGCTTAGGGTTAAAGTCATACATACAACACACCTTGCTATACTGACATGTTAACAATGGGTGGTGGTTGATCAAACTGAAACATTAGGACTTCAAGGGGGAATCACTCATACTGACATTTTGCCAAGGACAACAACCCCTAGTAATTGTATCAAAACTGTTATACGTCTGCACTCTGTGACTTTAGCTCCATAATTGCCATGGTCCTATGTTAAAGACTGGGAGTGACAACAGTGGTTCTGCTAAGGACATTAATATTTGTAGTTGTTTTACACAACATTTTGCCCAATATTTAACATAGGTATTTGACAAATATATTAAATTTCAACTCCCAGGTTAATAAAGCTGCTAATGAACTACAAAGAAACTGACAACATCACAGCTGTATGAATGTGACATGCTACCAAAGATATCGATAACTGATATTGGTTTGTTAGAATAAATATTTTACATGTAATATTCACCATTCTTACAAAAAGCAGTGATTTAATCTTTTTCTATTAGAAAGGATTGTTAAAAGTCTTTCCATTTTTGTCTATTTTCAAGCTTGCTCTGAAGGTCAGTGTTGTAAAATACTAAGGCCTGAGATAGCTTTTTGAAATGGCTGTCTTGATATCAAGTTACAGAGTCGATAACACAGTCAGTCTCTCTAACCATGTGTAATGAGGCAAGTTTGTAATAATCTAAAAAAAACTAAAAAAATAGACATAAACATCATTTTTAAGAAATGTTTGTTCAAACAAAGTGTGCTACACCATGGCAAGGTGTCATCAAAATACCTGATGTAGGTAACAATCGTTAACAGGTATGGGTCAGTACAGGTAGAGAGATGTGTTGCTCCAAGACACATTTGTCAAAAGCAGGTGCACAACAAGCTGCGGCTAATCCAATGTAACAGGTAGTTTGTCATTTGGGCATGTGTGGAGCTGCAAGCTGTGTACCTGACATTATGATAGACGACTGAGCAACTCCTGCACAAACACGACATCGGTCTCAGGCCACAGTCACTGCTGACATACTCAGAAGACATTGGCATGGGTTAAACACAAACACGACATCTGTCTCAGGCCACAGCCACTGCTGACATACACAGAAGACATTGGCATGGGTTAAACATCCTGTTTAGATATTATTGCACTTATTTTTGTACTAATCTGGACTAATGCAAGCTTTATAGTTCTAGCCAACCGAGGTGTCCCACTTTCACATGGACATCCCACTTATAAATAGTATACAGACTTGGTCAAGTCCTTGTTTTATCCCCTTAATGACAAGGCAGGGTAAATAGAGAATACTACACGAGGTCTCATTACATACGAATTATACGAAACTCGTGTCCTTCCTATGGTATCTGACCAAGCGAAAGCGAGGTCAGATAACATAGGAAGGTCCGAGTTTCGTATAATTCGTATGTAATGAGACCGAGTGTGGTATTTTATTTATTACCCACGTCTTACATGCATTAAACTGACAAAATAGCGTAGTTTTGTTAATATTTTGGTTTCAAACCGAAACCGGTTTCATAAAGAGGTTGCGGCAGAGTTTTGTACTGTAGTACAATATTTGCATGATGTCACACTGTAATGGCGTCACTGCCTTGGTAAATCACAATTCATGTCAATCGTACAGCCCTCCTACAGTAAACTACTCCGTAGCACCCCGTTTCTTGGTTTGCAGTTGCTACATTCGGCTAACATTACTGGTGGAAACATTGCGCTTACGCCGACGGATATAATGTCTCAGTTCGACCACAATTAAACAGCGACACACGGCATGATGACATTCCACAATGCATTTAAGTTGTAGAATGAATGAATTCACGTGTTTGTTATGAAAGAAAAAATAGTTACGTCATAATGTGACCTAATTGAGAGGTCATCGGTTATCCAATCAAATCGTTAGAATCTCAGGTCAAGTCGTTACGACACAGGTCAACGCGATACGACACTCGTGTGACGTACGAGATTAGTATGCAACTACCCATACGTTGACCGCGTGGGTAATAATATAAAGTACCACCTCTCTAAGTGTTTTGGTATGAAGGACTAAACCACTGACCTCCTGTTATCCAAACAGATGCTCTAACCACTGGACATGGAGGTAACCCATAAACTGGTAGCTGCTCAAGTAAATAAACTTTATAGGTAACCATAGTGTTATGATTATCTACTATGTCGTGCACCTATAGCACTGTCAAGCAACAGGAGCAGTTCAACATATACACCGGCCATCACATACCTATCACCCCTTGCAAAATATTGGACTCATTCTTGTTAATGGGGTCACAACACAGGTCAAGTGAGTTTCAGTACATAGACATAGATGAAGGAAAGAAAATACTTAAAATCTTCATTAAAAATGTATTGATTTTTCAAATTATTTCATGTAGTTTGTAAGTGTCTCTGGGAGGCATGTAATCACTGACAAGACCATATAGATGACATGTACATTATGAGAGATGGAACGTGTCCTGTGTGACTTTGCTTCAACCACTAGGCACTACCTGTGGAAGTAATGTACTGAGTGAGTGAGTGAGTGAGTGAGTTGAGTTTTATTCCAGCTATATGGCAGTGGTCTGTAAATAATCGAGTCTGGACCAGACAATCCAGTGATCAACAGCATGAGCATCGATCTGCGCGATTGGGAACAGATGACATGTGTCAACCAAGTCAGCGAGCCTGACCACCCGATGCCGTTAGTCGCCTCGTACGACAAGCATGGGTTACTGAAGGCCAATATTCTAACCCGGACCTTCAGTAATGTACTGGGCATTATGAGAACAAAAGGCAGTGGAGAACAGAGAGATCGAAATTTCACATTGACAAAATATAGGGTTAAAGCTGACATAGATGTTAAACAACAACAGACTCACAAAGTAGCAGGTTATAGGATTCGTTGAAATATGCAATGCTAATAAAACTATCATGCACATTAACTGGAGAAATAATTAATACTGTCTCAGAACTAGTTCAACAGGTCATTTCTAATTAACAACAGATCTAAAATGATCAAAGATATGATAGAAACTAGTCAGTTTTTCATAAGCTTTGTCTCTACCCTTGCCATTTCATGCCAACTTTTCTTTCCTGGCGCCACACCTTATAGCATGCAAGTTGTGTCCCCTGTCATAAAAACATGACATCCAATCAGATCACTGTTTTTATCTCGAATGGCATCATAGAGATGATTACCACTATCAACAATACAAT
Source organism: Haliotis rubra (assembly GCF_003918875.1). Classification (NCBI taxonomy): domain Eukaryota; kingdom Metazoa; phylum Mollusca; class Gastropoda; order Lepetellida; family Haliotidae; genus Haliotis; species Haliotis rubra. The sequence continues at coordinate 609,717 of NW_025766984.1, read as the reverse complement.
ACAACCATTTTTAGTTCAAAACCCTTGACTCTACAGCTGCCATTTCAATGAGTCTTACTTTTCATTTTCACCGATGCCATTAATTCGAGTGACAAAACAAAGATGATTATCACAGCAAGACAACCTGGTCAATTAGCAAAACAAAACAATTTGAGATTTCATCTGTGACAGACATACAAAATGTCAGTACAGTAAAGATGCTTATTACTGCCATATTTTACTCCTTCAACAACAGAGGCATACAGATGAGGCAAGACGACACAGTTACAGGAAACTCTCAGCAGGGAGTAGTCTGAAAAAAGCACTGTATCTCAGTCACGGAAACAAACAACCACTTGTTTAAATTAAAAAAAAACAGTGCAGTTTGTCTAATTGCTTTGGACCACCTTGAAAATATTTGTCTTAGCTTAATTTTTTAAATAATTCCATAGCAAGTCAAAAAATGATGGTTGTGGTAATTGCATCGAATGCATTTTCAGAACACAAATGTTGATTTTGAGAACACTCTCTGACTGGACAGGCAATGTGTATGATAGTCAACTATGAGGCATGAAAAGGACAGGGTTTAAACTAGATCTGCAGATATTGGTTAGTGGACACATCTGCCTCTGGAAGATGAAGTTTTTGGCAATAATGCAACAATCCAGAATATCTTCATGGCCTAGCAGACAAACTGTAGAGCGGTGTTAACACTGACTAACATGATACGTTGTAAAACCTTTGCTGTCTGGCCTGATTACTCCTCAATAACATGGTGACCCCAATTAATGAGTGAGTTTAGTTTTACGCTGCACACAGCAATATTCCAGCTATATGGCGACAGTCTGTAAATAAATTGAGTCTGGACCAGACAATCCAGTGATCAACAGCATGAGCATCTATCAACGTAAAGACATGTGGATATGATGACATGTGTCAACCAAGTCAGCGAGCCTGACCAAACGCCCCCGTCAGTCGCCTTTTACAACAAGTATGATCAATTCTAACCTGGATCTTCACAGGTCCCAATTTATGAACTTGAAAAATATTATTGGATGTCTGAAGATTAAAACAAATGCTGGTGACAGTTTACTTATGTATTACAACTGTCCTTTATAATCAAGGGGAACATGTATGTTTTCTCATGAAATTTCATCAAAAAGGTGCTGCCTTTAAATTGTTCCAAGTGTGTTGGAGAGTCAAGCTGATAGAAGAGCTGAAGAATCCGCAATTTAAACCAATCAATGGCCAATATTTAAAGAGAAAATGTAGAAAAATAGATCTCAGGAATCCTTCATTAAAAAGACATCAACAGTATCTGGCAACAATGTCATTGTGAAAACAGGTTTCAAATGTATTGCAAATCCTGCGACTACATGGTTCAAATCTATTTCTTATGTCTTTCAAGCTTTACAATCACTAGTTATGTTATACTACTCAAAGCTTTACAATCACTAGTTATGTTATACTACTCAAAGCTTTACAATCACTAGTTATGTTATACTATTCAAAAGATGTTAAGGAACACATGATTATTTCCATATGACAACAGTTAATATGTCCTGACATAACACATACAGTAACAACACTTTAAAAGTTTTAGTCCAAGATAATTGGACAATATTAACAAGTGAAATATCTCATTAAATTGCACTGGTCAGCAACATCACAGTCATATCTGAGCAACAATCCCTCAGATTTGAGCTACATACTGCAGTCAGTTTACTGCTGTCACCAACAATACAGCTGTATCCTAGCAACCAACAGTCAGACATGAGCCATATACTGCTGTCACCAGCAATACAGCTGTATCCTAGCAACCAACAGTTAGACTTGAGCCATATACTGGTGTCACCAACAATACAACTGTATCCTAGCAACCAACAGTCAGACTTGAACCATATACTGCTGTCAATGATAATATGTCTGTATCCTAGCAACCAACAGTCAGATTTGAGCCATATATTGCTGTGACCACAAGTACAGCTGTATCCCAGCAAATCACAGTCATACTTGAGCCATATACTACTGTCAATGACAATACAGCTGTATCCTAGCAACCGGCAGTCCGACAGAGCTTCATACTGCAGTTACCAATAGTACAGCTGTATCCTAAACCAACAGTCAGACTTCAGCCATATACTGCTGTCAATGACAATATAGCTGTATCCTAGCAACTATCAGTCAGACTTCAGCCATATACTGCTGTCACCAACTGTACATTTGTATCCTAGCAACCAGGAATCTGACATGAGCCCATGGGACTTTGTGTTATGCTCAAGCCACAAGGCATTATTTTCACTAACACAATGGTCAATAATACCATCCAGACATATGAAAATCATAAAAATACCTTTGTGATGAAGAAAATCAATTGCCTGTTTTCACAAGGCATTAAAATATCATAGAGATTTGGCCTCAAAATAACAGGTAGCTATGTAAATGCCGTTGTGAGAACAACTGCTGGATGTAGATGGAATGAAATGAACTGTGAGTTGAGGATATTCCTGCATGTGTGTCGCAGGTGATTGGGGGGCTGTAGGTCGGAGGGGCGTGGTCAACTGCGGTGTCATCTTCTGACGTGATTCACAGTCACATAGGGTGCAATGCCGTACAGAAACTGAAACACAGACCATCATCAAGCTAGAGATTTATAACACTGACTACGTATAGTCACCAAAAGGAACCAAAAGAAACTGTGCATATAATCATGATAATGTTATCATATGCACACTTATCTTTTGTGCTCAGGGTAATTAACCACATAGGACCGACAACGTATAACTTCTGGCTGGGTTGGGGACAGTGAAGATTTGACATTTATTTATTTTGGGAGGGTGTATTTTAGAGACAGGATAGGGTTTTTTTCAACTAATGCTTTAAAACATATGAAAATATCAGGGAAAATAAAAGCTGGACAGTTAGAAAAAGATTACATTTTATTCCGAACATGTGTCCATCACATGATTTATCTGGGTGGTAAATGAAAAGGACAACTTATTTCTTTGAAAAAAATCAATATTTTTTTGCATAAAATGTGCCAGCCTCCCTTTGACTCTCATCTGACTGAGAAAATCAAATGTTTTTTCCCATACTAATCAGCCAGCACTGAGACCTGGGAACCGCTACACAGCTATTGCAGTAATCAGTGAAATCTTTCAGCTGTGGCAGCCAAACTATCTGCCAATAAAACCAGTGAAACATTTTTACAGTACTGCAGATGTATTGGGAAATTCAAATGTCTCCATAGAAGCAGAAATGTGAAGCAGTAGCCTAATATACAAAGGGAGATAACTACAGTCATCAATCCTGCTGAATACAGCAGCCTGAACACATACTGAATTGCACAAGGTATTGTGGATGATACATCTCTTATAAGCACATAACATTTCATTAATTCATTGATTAGTAAAGACGGAAGTACTGATGCATGATCCACATGAGATCACATGATTTCACCAGAAGCTCTTGCACTCATAATTCTATGAAAGTTGAAAACACAAACAGATTTGAGGCAAAACGCATCACAGACAGAAATGCATTACAAATTCTATCACAATAAAAGTTTCCAGCTCAAAGCTCTCTTGAAGTCACTCACTACAAAGAGACTGATGTTTATGTACAATGATCAGATAATATAGCCCCTGACCCTGGGGGTCATGTTCACAAGGATCAGACTATCTTCATATTACTCACCTTAATCTTGGGGTGTTTCTTCAAGTACAGATAGCGAGTATGAGTTCTGGAAGATAACAACACTGCCAGCATGAAACCAACTACACATACAGTGGTTCACAATTAGTCTTACTAAAGTTGACAATGAGACTTACAGTGGTTCACAATTAGTGCTACTAAAGTTGACAATGAGACTTACAGTGGTTCACAATTAGTCTTACTAAAGTTGACAATGAGACTTACAGTGGTTCACAATTAGTCTTACTAAAGTTGACAATGAGACTTACAGTGGTTCACAATTAGTCTTACTAAAGTTGACAATGAGACTTACAGTGGTTCACAATTAGTCTTACTAAAGTTGACAATGAGACTTACAGTGGTTCACTATTAGTCTTACTAAAGTTGACAATGAGACTTACTCACAATTAGTCTTACTAAAGTTGACAATGAGACTTACAGTGGTTCACAATTAGTCTTACTAAAGTTGACAATGAGACTTACAGTGGTTCACAATTAGTCTTACTAAAGTTGACAATGAGACTTACAGTGGTTCACAATTAGTCTTACTAAAGTTGACAATGAGACTTACAGTGGTTCACAATTAGTCTTACTAAAGTTGACAATGAGACTTACAGTGGTTCACAATTAGTCTTACTAAAGTTGACAATGAGACTTACAGCAGTTCACAATTAGTCTTACTAAAGTTGACAATGAGACTTACAGTGGTTCACAATTAGTCTTACTAAAGTTGACAATCAAACTGACTGACTTTTGAATCAAAGTATTCCAGAAAGATATCGGTAACAGTTTTAAGAAAGAAGGATTGTTTGGAATAAATACATTAACAACTTGTCTGTAAAGTCATACAACAGTTGTCCCTACAGAATCTACAGTGATGGAGCTGTTATATACACTGAATTATATCACAGTAGAATATTTGAATATTTACAGTTTCTAATTCTTGATATAAGCATGGTCTGTATGTTACTGATATTTTCTTGATGTGGAAATACTTACACAAAGAGAAAGGAGAGATAGGTTCCAAAACCAGCCAGTACGTGCCACCACGCATGTAGCTCAGTCACTGGCCCAGCTACACCTAGGACATTCTTCCTGGCATACCTGCAATGAGCAAAAGACACCTAGAACATTCTCATGGCCCAAGTCTGCTCAATGTCAACGAGCCATCAAGGGGTCACGTTATTAAAAGCAAAAAAGCAGACTATATGTAACAAAATCATAGTCTTTTGAAACATTTACTCAAATATTTTGTCTGTTGTGCTAGGTACCATCAGTAAACATGCTGCGCTGCTGATGTACACAACAAGGAAGACCAGTGATGTAGTTAAGCCAAACATTACTATTGGTCTTACTAATACCAAGATAAACTATTTGTTACTATAATTAAAAAAAACATGCATCAGTATTCATGCTATATGTACTTTTAATACAGGCTACAAACACATTGTAATGAGAGCAAAGGGGAGACAACTGCGCCCTCAGTTGCTCAGTACTGTATGTTAAAATTCTGATAAGGTACAGGCACAAGAGCTAAATAAACCATAGAACAGATGCAAATACAAGTTCCATGAACTACACCCTGCGGATTAACTCCCCACTGACATTCGAAGCAGATTGCACGATTTCATAAACTGTACAGTAGGGTTGGGTATTGCAGAGAATTTTCATATTGCAATGCAAAAGCATGTATTGCGATATGTATTGCAATATATTGCGTAAGTAAAAACTACTTATAATCGAGGTAATGCTTGATTAATAGAGCAAATACACAGCAAAATCACTATGCTTCATTAAGCTTTAATAACAACTTTTATTCATGATTAAAAATAAAAATGTGAATAATATTTGGCACAAATGAAAGAAGGAAATATCCGAAGATTTCCGAGTGTTACGAAGTTTTCCGAATGCAAGTCAAAATACCGGTTTTCGATCAGCGCATCGCAATACGTATCGTTTTCATGTCTGAACCGGTAAATACCGGTAAACCGGTTATATTGCGCAGCCCTACTGTACAGTCTATGCTGGTAAGTGTTTACTGTTTAAGAGATGTCATGCTGCAAAGTGTTATGAAGTACAAGTTTTGATGCCTATATAGACTGTATACTTTACAGTGCTTTATCTGCACTGAAATGTTCCCAAATTGACCAAAGTATCGACTACCTAGGGATGGATGTATTTTCCTGTGCTCCAAGACAGTGATTTACAATTCATAATCTGAACCAGACAATTCAGTGATCTGTCCAGAATCCAGAACTGAGTTGTGATTACTTTGGAACTGATGCCATTGGTTGACAGCATTCTGAAAGTTATCACACTTATTCAATTCATATCAATTTTCATTTAAGACACCAGTACATTTGACCAGATTGGGGTGCTGAGAGGTCATAATGTACTGGTATATAGCTTGTATAGCCCAGCAATCCTGCTTGTAGATAGCCATTGAATTGTCCAGTACCATGTATGCAGGGGGCACATATCAGATAAATGTCGTAGTGTGTGGGGTACATATTAACATACAAAAATATATTGAATCTCGTCATCCCAAGAGTTCTGTCACAACATGCAGCCCCTGACTGTTACCTTAAATGTCCACAGAAAGTGTTGTCCACATTCCACAACAGGAAGCCAATGCCATAGGACACCGTAGACGTCAGGAACAGCGTCAGGGAATGTTCATACTTCCTGAAACACACATGGATATGATGACATGTTGCTCTTGTGCATGTACACTGAAATTTCGTTAACTCTGACTCAATTACAAATTGTAATTGTTTTTATAACATGGCATGATGTGTATGATCACTGTCCTGTATATAATGAGACACATTTCCTTGACACAATAATGACGTCATGAGAAAGTAAGGAATTACAATTCTTACACTGCTTTCAGCAATATTTCATCCTCACAGCAGGAGACACCAGCAGTGGACTGAACACCTTGCACCCATGTAGGCATTAAAACATGTGACAAGAGAATGCTTGAACTACTAGTTAGATAATGTCGGGGTATTAAACTCTGTACTTACAACATGGTTCTGACGGCACATGCAAGGATGGAGAATACCATCAACCCGTAAGCAACCTGAAATAGTCATAGAAACTAAAATAGTCTTTGGGAAAATAGTCTTTCAAATTGCAATTATCAGTGAGATTTGGAAAGTCCTTCTGAATGCATATCCATTTAACATCTTCACAGTGATGGAACTGTTATACAACACTACAATGCTGAAACACTTATACAACCCTAAAGTGATGGAACTGTTATACAACACTACAATGCTGAAACAGTTATACAACCCTAAAGTGATGGAACTCTTATACAACACTACAATGCTGAAACAGTTATACAACCCTAAAGTGATGGAACTGTTATACAACACTACAATGCTGAAACAGTTATACAACCCTAAAGTGATGGAACTCTTATACAACACTACAATGCTGAAACAGTTATACAACCCTAAAGTGATGGAACTCTTATACAACACTACAATGCTGAAACAGTTACACAACCCTAAAGTGATCGAACTGTACAAGTAGTACAATGCTGAAACAGTTATACAACCCTAAAGTGATGGAACTGTTATACAAGTAGTACAATGTTGAAACAGTTATACAACCCTAAAGTGATGGAACTGTTATACAAGTACAGTAGAACATGGTTATAGCGAACACGGATATAGCGTACAAACGGATATAGCGAACAAATTTAAAAGTCCCGTCAACAGTCCTTTATAATATCATTAAAATTATACGTGAATAACGAACTCCTGAGTAGCGAATTAACGGCTATAGCGAACTGATTTACTACCCCAAGACCCAATTAACGACGTGATTAGCGAACTCACTCAGTGTCAGCTCAGCCACTTAGCAGTACAGTATACATCAATCTTGTTGGCGGTGAATCAACATTGATTGATGGTCATTAATTAATTAACAAAACAAACATATCGTGTTTAACCCATTCAACAACCGTTTTCGTTGACGAGGACGGTATCCATTGCCGTAGTATGATTGGCTGCCTTAGGTCACGTGTCTGATTTTGACCAATCACGATCCTTATAGCAGACTGTGGCGAAAAAGCGTCATTAGAAACCAATCTTTATCCAATAAAATCACTTTTTACAACTGTGAAAATACTCTCGGCGAGGGTACAGTGATATTGTTGATGTTCCAGAGCTGTCGAACCATTACCAGACACCACACGATTCGCCTCGCATGTAATTCATACGAAGCTTCGAAAACGGAAGTATTTCCCGTTGTTGTGTCATGTTAACGAACGGAAAGCCTGATTACATAAAAATGAAAATATAAAAGAAAAAGGCACGGGCATGTTATGGAGTTCGTTATATCCGTGTTCTACTGTAGTACAATGCTGAAACAGTTATACAACCCTAAAGTGATGGAACTGTTATACAAGTAGTACAATGTTGAAACAGTTGTACAACCCTGAAGTGACTGAATGGATACACAATCTCTAAATACCTTAAAAGTTCCATGATGAAAGTAAGTACAAGGCAACATAAACACCAAAAATACAAATAGTTGTTACTTGGGGAATAAATGCCCAGTAGACAAGTATAATAACACATACCCACATACACACTCACCTCATGGAACACAGGATTCTTGTTGACCAGGTACACCTACAAGGGAAGAAAACGTCAAGTTTAAATATTTTTGTTTACATGTTCAAAATACAAATTTGACTAAAATATACGTGACAAAGATAATAAAAACAGTTCATTGCAATTCATTATTAGCATTGTTCATGAGTTTAAGGTATATTCAAATAAATACCAAAGTTATTCTCTGACCAAAAGAAACGCTTTCATTATCAAGATATTAACATCGAATTTAGAATCTTTCCCTCAACCCTAATCTGATTAAGGACCCAGTTCTATGACAAATAGGACAGAAGTAATGAATACACACTGCCATTTAGAAAGTGGTCAAATGTAACGTATGTTATATTTTGGATTACACTTTCTTAGTAAAGTACAGATTCTAGCACTTTTGTTGGGTTTAGTCCCATCCGACAGCCGCAGTGGCTGAGCGAGTTAGGCGGCTGACTTTGTGTGCTGGCGATTGGGTGCCTGACTCTGAGGGTTCGAATCCCGGATGGGATTCAACTCAGCAAAAGTACTAGAATCTGTACTTTATAAACAAAGTGTAATCCCAAATATATCATACATTAGGACAGATGTAAGATTCAAAGATTTACTATTTTTTCAAAAGAAAAAGAAATAGTTACTAAATCAATAAACCATGATAAAAGTTTGGATAACACTGCTCTCTCTAAACCTGAGTATCCTCTGACATAAGGCACTGAATAATTGACATATTGGTATTTGTATACCAGATAAACATTTAATATCACCCAGTGTATTGCACTTCAGTATCTGCAGTATCTCTTAACAGGGCTGCTCAACCTGTGTACTAAATGTGGTTATTTTCAAATATACCTTTCATCTTTTTTCTTTCACAGCAAGAAAAATCAATAATCTGTTGAGCGCTAAACTTATCAGCACACACGAAAATGCATTCTCGGTTCAATCAATGTCCAGTTAACTTGTACCAGCTGTGTACGCTGACATGATTCAAAACTTTCTGTACAGGATGTCGAGACATCTATGTGGTATGCGGGATACCTAGACAGTGGGATTGCCTGCCCAGACAGTCTGGATGCTTAGAAAGTGGGGTTGCCTAGACAGTGGGGTTGCCTGCCCAGACAGTCTGGATGCTTAGAAAGTGGGGTTGCCTAGACAGTGGGGTTGCCTGCCCAGACAGTCTGGATGCTTAGAAAGTGGGGTTGCCTAGACAGTGGGGTTGCCTGCCCAGACAGTCTGAATACTTAGAAAGTGGAGTTGCCTAGACAGTGGGGTTGCCCAGACAGTCTGGATGCTTAGAAAGTGGGGTTGCCTAGACAGTCTGGATGCTTAGAAAGTGGGGTTGCCTAGACAGTGGGGTTGCCTGCCCAGACAGTCTGGATGCTAGACAGTGGGGTTGAACAGTGGGGTTGCCCAGACAGTCTGGATGCTT